>NC_040907.2:66455457-66760338 GCF_004126475.2 Phyllostomus discolor
GAAAAAAACTCCAACCCTTTGGCTATTTTTACTTTTTTTTTAAGGCACAAAAATAGAAAACAGAAATGTACTGGTTATGTACTTTTTTGGAACTCTTACAAAAACATTTATAGACATTACGAGGCATGAGAGTTCTTGGAGTACTCTAGGTTTTCTAGACAGATGATTTTATAAGACTAACATCATCAGTGCTTGTAAGGTGACTTTTCCAAACTATTCTTTCTTACATCCCTTCCTTTGCAATCAGATGGAACAGATCTGCCTTATAAACAGGCGTGACGGTTTTGCTATATACAATAGTGAGGTGTTGTGGTCTATTACCTCAATAATCCATACTCTGAAGTATCCATCAATACAAGTTTAGCTAATAGACCACAGAGACTCGGAAGAAGCTTCCACAATTTGAGGAGCAATTGAAGTGTGTTCTAACATTCTCCCCATATGTAGGAAAACAATAGGGTCGGCTGGGAGATTTCAAACTCCTTTGAAAGCAATGGGCCAAGTTCCCACTCCATGTAACTCTGGGGGAAAATTAAATAACTTTAAACAGCAGTACTCAAGACTTAATTAACATGATTCAGGCAGAGTTGGGCAAGTTTGGTGATACAAACCGCCAGTGGTAATAGAATCACACTTGTGGCTAACCATGACTCACCCCATTGTTCAAAAATACAGATGAGGTCTGAGAGCAGCTTGTGATGTTCAGACACCATATGGTCTATAACAACTTGGTACAAGCAGCTGACAAGTTAAGGACAGTGGCAATGAATGAAAAATGAGGCACGCTCAAACTTTGTGAGTTTGTCATTTTATCAAAAATCTCATAAAAGAGTTTACATCATCATCATTAGCAGTGATATTACGATTATTTGTACTCAGGTTGCTTGCATTAAGTTACATGAAGACCATAACCACTGCGCTAACCCCCCCACTTTTGATTTTACACTTAATTTATATGTTACTAATAGCCAACTGCTGTCTAAAGCCTTTTTGATTCATGCTCTGTTTGCTTTCCTTCTGTGAGGTTTATGATCAAGGGACCTAATTTGCTGGCTTCATTATAAACTGCATTTTGGACAAAATATGAACTAATGGGGTTGAATTTTGGCTCTCGACTTTGCCTCAAAAGTCAGACCATGGCTTTCTAACAAAGAGGTATTTAGCGGTGTCATTGGAGCATTTAGCTTCCTGAAGTTCACATATGATTAGAAGTTAAATATCTAAAAATCCATTTATTTGCTTAATAACACTGCCAAATTGAACCCGTCTGTGGTTTCTGCATTATAAAGCCACTAAAGGACTCTTTTGAGGTACTGTGTATGTGATTACTAACTTAATAGATTTCCACCAGCACCACTCAAATCAAATCATCATTCCTCATGGATTGTGCACCTAGTATTGCAGTGCCTTGCACCAGGCACTGGGAGGGATGCACAGTCCTCATATTTTCCCCTGTGATCATGCTGATCACGTTATAGTTGTTTTGTTTTGTTTTGTTTTGTTTTTGAGTTCAGGTATCCCCTCCACCCGTCCTCCCCATTATTTGGTGGAATTTGTTTATACCTGTATCCCATGGTCCCTGGAACCGGGTATGTAGTAGATTGAGCTCTTTCTACCCGTGGCTAACACTGATTGAGTGCTTTAAGATATGCCAGTTCCTATTCTAAGCATGCTTCCTGAAAAAAAACTAAAGTCCTCCCAACAACCTTAGAGGCAAGAATATAACAATATTCCCCACTTTACAAATGAGAAAGCAGGTACACGGAGATACTAGGCCCCCGGGCAAGGTCACATGCAAGTAAAAGTTATGTCTGGGATTCACATGCAGGTATCTGTCAACAAAGCCTGGCCTTTGACCCCCTACTTCCTGTCCCCCTCAATGTACAGTAAATTCTTCTATGAGGGAGTGCCTCTCCTCGAGGAAATGGTCATCTGATTGAGCAGAGGAGCTCTGCAGTACTCACGACACACATGGGTAGTGAAGGACCGCCTATGATGAAGAACTGAAAATATGGCACAGGCAATAGGTGTGGTGAGCATCTGAGGCGGCGGTTCTCAATGTATATTAGCATGCTAGCCGGGGAAGGCTTCGTCGAGAAGCCGTGACTGCTTTTGAGATCTGACATTTAAGATTTGAGGATATAAAGGATATAGATAGGTAGTAAGGAGGTGGGAGTTATTTCTTTGTGGGGAGGGAGAAGAAGCAGAAACAAAGTCCTGCAGGACAGGCAAACCTGGGCATGGGACGGTAGGAGAGATTGTGTAGATATGTGTGGGCCATAAAAGCCAGGGTGAGAAATATAAATAGAACTCAAAAAAAACCCCATGCTTATAAAGCATATGGCTTAGAAAATCATCATCTTTGAGTTTGTTCAACAACCTAAGAAATGAAATATGTTTTGAAGAAGGCCTTTGCTTTTCCAGCATGGGAGAGAAGTATAACATGCCTCTCCATTTGCAATGCACAGCTGGACCCGTGTCCTTCCTGGGCATCCAGGAGTGAGGGGTGGCTGCCATCTGAGGTCAGCAGAGTCAGAACACGAGCAGCAATTCATCTGCATTTAGCCGGGGCTGGTGCCTGAGTTTACATGGCTCACAGTCCTGGATCCTGGTGACTAGGTCAACTACGTCAAGCATTTCTTGGATTAAAAATTCAGCCAGTCATGTTAAGATCTAGAGAATTCAACCTATCATGCTAAGTCCGGTGATTCTTCTTCCATTGTCCCACAAAAAGTATTTAGCCATTTTCAGCATTAAAAAAAATCTGGTTCAAAGAGTACATGTGCTCTGAAAATTCCAAATCAATATCCAGCTAATAACAAGATAGCACATCATAAAACAGTCATCGGGACTCAACTGGGTGAGCACCACATTCTTGGAAAACGATATTAATGTTTGGACTTCCACTAGAGATACTCATATTTGGCTGAGTTCTCTCTGCTAAATTGGGGCCCACAATACTGCAGATTCTCAAAAGGAGCTCTCCTCTCAGGGCTCAGGTAATATAGGCCCAGGACAGGTACATTCTCTTGCTTGAGCCAGATGAGAGATTTTTATCATTTTAGGTGGAAGCTGTGTCACTGTAGATTTTTTTAGATTTTTAGAAAGTATTTTTTAAAGCATCATATCAAAAACACTTTCACAAGTTAGAAAAATCTTCATGTGCCTTAAAATGACAGAATTCAATATTAGAAGGTATGACCTTTCCCCCAAGAGATACCTCCTCTCATTCAACAAATGAGGAACCCTTAAACCCAGAGAAGTGAGTGATATGCCAATACTGAAAACAAGCATTACACCGAGATCTTCTGACTTGCACTCCTGTACTTTCACTAGCTCACCATGCTTTTCCTAATTTATCTTTGAGGCCACTCAGATGATTAGGGCTAATGAGAGAGAGTTCTCATTGGTGTGGATAATTAGCAGAGAGGTACAGCTTTGAGTCAAAAATCCTAGGCTTCAGTCCAAACTCCCACTATCTGAAACCCTAGAGTAAATTTGACTTTTCTGATCCTCAAATTCGTCATCTGTAAAACATTTATAATAATAATACCTAGTGTCCTGGGCTGTTAAAAGCATCAAGAAAGACACTACATGGTAACTTATTTAGTGGACCATAAGGTACTCTGCAAATCTACTTGTAAAAAAGGGTGAAAATGCGATTTTATATTTGTATTGACATAGTTTATATCTGTGTATTTCTCCTCTCCTACTCCTCCTAAAATTGATAAAACAAACAAGAAGTTGTTTTAGAAAAGGCTACATTCCTGCCAGTTTTATATTCTACACTGAGTGCTCTTGGAAGATTCCCAGGCACCAGACATGGCACATTCTAAATCACTGTTGCTGGAATGCCTCAACATGCTGGCAGTGGTTGTTTCGGGGTAGTAAGAATGTAGGATATCCTTTTTAAAAATTCCCTTTTATTTTCTTAATCATCGATAATGACAATGTATCACTTTTATAAGTCAGCAAAAAGCGCCTAAAAATAAATCTTGTGGTACATTTGTAAAGGTCTCCATTTGATAGCAATAATAATTGCTTCTGTTTATCCATTGCTTAATATGTGGTATACACTTTACATATATTGATTTATTAAATTTAAAAAATCCTGCCTATATGGTAAGTATTATTGTTCCATGTATAGGTGATGATAACCTGAAGCTCAGTGAGATTAAAGCACTTGCCTGAGATCCCACAGCAAAATCTGTGAGTCTTTTTGCCTTCCAAGCCCATATCTTTAGTGTACTATAGGATTAAGATCGGAATTTGTAGGTGTTTAACCTTTCACATGGTGTTCCCTTTGCACACCATGGTGTCAGCAGATTGTTGAACCTGGACTTGGCAGAAAGGACAAAAGCTTGTCTTCTCTTGGGTCAGAAGAACCAGGTTCCAGTCTTTACTCTGCCAGTTAAGAGCTAGAAATAGGCCTCACCCAAACCCCTTTACCTCTCTGGAGCCTGTATTTTTTCATCATTCAGTGAAGGGTGTGGATTAAATAAATGGCTTTCAAATTTATTTTAGCTGCAGATCTAACCCACTTCTTATTTTCAAATGAAATTTCAGTTGCCTGGTCTAGGTGTCATGGTCTCCTTGTCCATAAAGATCTGGAAAAGATAACTCAAGCTTCAGCCCACATTCCGTGGAAGTACCATTCCCAAAGCCTCATCCTGTGGACTCCACTGCACTGGGGTGAGGCCATGATTTGTCTTTTCTGCACTTCGTTGATTCAAGTGTAAAATTTAGTTTTTGACCTTCACTTCCCCTGCAAACAACAGCAACAATGTGTGACTGTGTTGTGAGTCCTGTGAGTCTGTGTGTATGAAGAAAAAATTAATTATTTGGGGAAAATGAAGGCATTTACAAAAATAGCTTAAATTTCCTATTAGATATTCATGACACTAAATATTTTTTGCCCTTTTTTAAAATGTGGGCTCCACCCCCAGTCATGTTGCTCCTTCTCCTGTCACCCCTTCCCTCTCGTTCCTTCCTTTGCTCTCTGACTGTCGCAGGTTTCTACGTCTCATGGAGAGCTTAGTCCTCTGTTTGTGGCCATCCAGACTCCACAGTTCACAGGCTCACCTACACTCCCAAGCAGCAAAGCCTTTTTTTTCCTAAGTAAAATATGCACTGGAGGAGTTTGTGTGTCAAATACTGACAATAATTTTTCAACGCTGCTTCATTTAGCACTTCTACATACGGTTGGTTAAGAGGGCTTCTTTCTGTTTGAAGGTGCGGGGAAGGCCCAGTACTGCACTTCCTGAGGCACCGTAGCACTTCAGAGTGCAGCTAGAAAAAACCTGGACTTGATCATCTTCCAGGTGGAATCCTCTATGAGCTATTCCCTTCACTGCATCTTCCCAAAGAGAGTTGGCCACTTTCTTCTTTGAAACCCCACTTCGCCCCAAGTAAAGGACAAGTGGAACATCTACAATATGGGTTTGCATATTCCTGTGTAAGTATATGCTCGCTGACTAGACTGTTAGAGGAGAGCAGGGGGCATACTATTGTTTATCTCTGTACATCAGGTACTGGCTGAGCAGGTTGTAATGACTGCTTGTGAATGAAAGTACATGGCTGTGCATTGCCACATGGCAGCAGAAGGGAGCTAAAAAGGATTGTAGAGATGAGAAAGCAAGTGAACCCTGTGGAGGAAAAACTGTAATGAGATCTTGTTCTCTGTCCTACTCCATACGTGTGTAGCATGCATAGCATGTTTCATGGTGGAGGAAAGAGGTTCTGCTTGAAACTTCTTTTGTAAGCTTTTCTGTTATCTGCCCAATTGGCCATTTTATTCAGATAGTTTTGTGAAAGACCATGTTTGGATTAGTGTTGGACACAAGTAAGTTATCCCTTCTGAAATGCTGCAATAGCTCACGGAGGTATCAGTGCAGCTGTTGTAGGACGTGTAATGACATTAGGCACTGAGTTGGAGAGCAGTCTGGTGCCAGACATTGCTGGCAGTGGCTGTGGTTCCAGTCATGCTCCCAGGGAGGAAGCTAACATTAGCAGCAGTGCTAGGGGCAAGGCCCATCAGCGGGTGCCTTGTTGGAGCAGAATCCTGGATTTCAGCATGAGGAAGGAGGAAAGGGAATTTTACTCTTGAGCCACAATCATTAGTGATTGTTCTTGAAATTCTAGTTCAATAACTTGGAGTGAAGTCTTTATAACCCAAAGTGATTTGATTTGTAACTTGTGTGTTTTATGTATCACCACTCACTTTCCCTCCTATCCTCCTTTCCTTCTTTTTCTTCTGGTCAGATAATATAAACAACAGCAGAAGAACTTATCCCTGTACCCTACTCTCACTGGCTTCTAGGGGCACTAATATCCTTTTGCTCTCATTCTAGAACTTTTTTGGTGGAAGGGGGTTTTGGTCTCCTTATGTCTGTCACTGTCCTAATTCTTTCTTTAATAGAACTGACAGATAAGGCAAATTGTTGTGATTATATCTCAGGGTAAGTTACCAAGCTCTCTCTAAGGACCAATAGGAAACCTTTACATTTTCCAATCACATGCACATTCTCTCCCTTTCCCTTTCCACTCTCCTTGCACATAAACACATACATAGAGAAAGAGGGTTGCTAACTCAAAACAGAGCTGGAAAAGCATGGGGAGTTTTCTGGATGGCCAAAAGGAAACTTTGTAATTAAGTAATAGGCTAAAATTAGCTTCAAGTCAAGTGTTGCTATTTACAGATGTGCAAAGATGTGGATATGTGTGGAATAGACTGGGATGCTTACCCATTAAGAGTCAGAGCCTTCTCTAATTGTTCATACTGCTAAGAACTTTTTAAAAAATCCTCACCCAAGAACATGTTTTTTATTGGTTTTAGAGAGAGAGGAAGGAAGAGAGAGAGAGAAACATTGATGTGAGAAAGAAATGTAGGTCAGTTGCCTCCCACATACACCATGACTGGGGATCAAACCTAAAATTCAGGTATGTGTCCTGAGCAGGGACAGAACCCGCCACATTTTGGTGTACCACACAACCCTTTAACGAGCTGAGCCACACCAGCCAGGGCTCATATTGCTAGGTATTTTAACAGAACTATATGCCACATACACATTTGTGAAACTCAAATGTGAAAGTTTCTGGCCATTAGATACAGCTCCCATGGAGCACGGGGCAAAACCAACTTCTCTGTGAAAGATGTACCATTACAAAGAATATTGATCAAAGATCCTATATTATGCATTAATTTCTCTCATTTACAGACACTGTTTAAACACCTTCATTGAGGTTTTTCAATCTCCAGAAATAATATCCCCTCACCTTTCCTGCCTCATCTTTAGAACCACTTCAAAGATAGATGCACAATCACAGATACAAAGAGAAAAATATCAACTTCATCACCAATAGGCTAATTGGCAAAATGACCATAGAGATTTGCTAATAAAATCACAACTCTCTGAGTTTGTGAATTTATTGACCAACTTGCTCACTAAGGTTTGAGCACACTGGAGAGAGAATGTAGATTTTCTGGCAATACATGACTGTCTGCTACATACATACAAAAAGAGATTTGTTATAGGGAATTAACGCACACTATTATGGAGGCTGACAAGTCTCAAGATCTATAGTTGGCAAGCTGGAGACCCAGAAGTGCTGATGTGTAGCTCTAGTATGAGAGCCAGCAAATCCGAGACCCCCAAAAGTCAATGTTTTAGTACGGGTCTGAAGGCCAGAAAAGACCAATGTTCCAGCTCAGCAGTTAGGCAGAAAGTAGCTCCTTTTTACTTAGCTCATTTTGTCTTATTCAGATCTTCAATCTACTGGGCAAGTCCCACACACATTAAGGAGGGCAATGAGTTTTATTCAGTCTAAAGATTCGAATGTTAATCTTATCTAGAAATACTCTTGCAGACTTCTCATAATAATGTTTGACCAACTGTCCAGGAACCCCATGGCTCAGTCAAATTAACATGTAAAATTACACATCACACTTGCCAACCACAAAAGTTCCCTCTTCTTTCTCCAAAGAGGCAGGGAGGCGATAAAGCAGTGAGCAAGGAGCCAGATGGATGCCTGGAGGACCATACTCCTGGACATTTCCTGCCATGGGAACCTGAGGGGTAGAGAAAGAAGAGTTCTTCCCAACAGCAGATAGTATGTTAGACAATGGCAATACCAAAATAAATATAAAAGAGTCCCTGATATCAAAAACCACATGACCAGAATAAAGGCCTTAAAATATTTGTTTCAATACAATGTAGTAAAAGCTGATGGAGATAAACATAACACAAAAGGGCTGGGAATTGGCACAGCACTGAGTAACTGATTTGTGTTGTGTGAAAGGCTAACATTCCTTGCAGGGTATCGTTTGACCCAGCGAGCACCACATTTCATCTTCCACACGCGATATTTCAAATGGATTTTACACATCTCCATGAACATGCATGGGTCAGGGGCAGTGTAAATCCTCCTACAGGAACACCAGGTGCAACGGCCAGGGAGGAATTAACGGATTTATCAAAATGGTGGCTCCTCAAAGGGACAGAGATGCCAGTATGTTAGCATGTGAGGCAGTCGTGGAAAATTCTCTGATTGTCACCACCACTACTCTCTAATTATTACCCAGTTAGCTCTGGATTCCTCAGATGCTGGTTGTTTTCGCTTGGGAATGATCTGAATTTTTCTGTTGCTCTTCTTTTGGCCTGCTTCCAGAAAAGACCCAGGGGAATAACTGACAAAAAAAGCTAACTAGTCGACCTAGTAAATCTGAGCCAGTTGGAGTCTCGTGGGAATGGTCTAGAATTTAAGGATGGGGGGTGTGGATTCAAATTCTGGCTCCACTCTTTGTTGGCTGTGTGACCCTGGGCATGAACCTCCCTGAGATTCTATAAAATGAGAATATTTATAAGAATAATGATATTTTATAAACTTACACTGAGGATGAAATTAAATAATGCGTGTCGCAGTGCTCTGGAAAATACAGTGTCACCCAACAGCAGTTATTATCGATGAGACATTTGGTAGAGTTGCAAATTAAAACCAATGGCTGAAACATTGCACAAATCTTGGGCCTTTCCCTTTATCCTGCTATCTTATTTCCTTTTCAAATGCTGAATTCTGACCTTTCATTACATGCTCATACACTCCGCCTGAGAGAAATCCATGTGAAATGGTGACCAGAGTCATGAGAAGCTGTGTTTACATAAAGCTTCTCAGCCCATCATGATTTACAGGCTGGCTCATAAGATGCTGTAGAACCCCACCCAACCCCCCCAAAAAAACCCTCAGTTTATTCAGTGTGGGGCTGTGTCTCAGCCATGATGATGCTGCTCACAAGAGTGCATCCACTCCTGGACAATGCTGAGTTAAAAATAAGTCAAAGTGATGGAACAAAAAAATTAAGAACAAGTAACACCTCACATAGTGAAAATAGACTTCCAGAAACCTTAAGCACCTAGAATATGATGGAGTACTCAGAAGACAATCTTCCCTTTCTAGGTCTACCTTCATGTTCCCCAACAAAAACCAAAACAATATCAAATGAGTTTGGGGGGTGGGAAGCTCTACTTTTAAACTCTGGAGAGTTTAAAAAGCAACAATGAATAGAAATTAAAAACATGACCAGTTCATATGCCGACTCTGCCATCTACTAATTGTAGGAGTTGGGGATGTTACATGCCCTCTCTTTGTTTCCTCATTTGAAAAATGAGGAAAGTGATACAAAGTACTTACGGAACTATTATGAGTATTGAATTAGGTAACACACACAAAGTGTTTGAAATAGTGTTTGGTACCTAGTAGGTACTCAAAATAATTATCATTATGCTTATTGCTATGGTGCCCTGAATTGTGCCCCCCCCCCCAATCACATGTTAATGTCCTTACTTCTCATGTGGCTATATTTGGAGATTGGGTTTTTAGGAGGTAATTAAGATTAGGTAAGTTAATTAAAGATGGTGTTCTAATTCAATAGAATTGGTGTCCCTATAAGAAAAGAAAGAGAAATCGCTCCCCTCTTTCATACATGGAGGAAATACCATGTGACTGTTAAGCCAAAAGGTGGCCATCTCCAAGTCAGGAAGAGAGCTCTCGCCAGGGCCTGTCCAGGCTGATAGGTGGTCACCATGCCTCATGTTGTACCCAGTCTCCAGAACTGTGAGAAAGTAAATGTTTGCTGTTTAGGCCACCCAGTCTGTGGTTTTTGTTACGGCAGGTCAAGCTGACTACTACACTCGTAGATGAGGGATTGCAAACTCAAATGACAATGGATTGGCACAAGTAATATTATTAAAGGAAAACAACCTGTTCTTAGAAAGGCAATAGTATAAGGTTAATGAGGAAAGCTCAGTGAGAAACTGACCCTGGGCATATATGACCGATACCTGAGAGTGATGGAGCCTAGTGAACTGGAGAGTGACAGCTGGGTCAAAGGTTGTGACCGGCACTTGGGCTGAGTCCATTGATTATTGCTGTATGAGAAACTGGCCTAGCATTCCAGGACTCCTTGACATTCTTTAAAAAAAGATAAACTGTGGGTTTGCTCTTGTTGTTGTTGGAGTTTTAAAGTTCTAAATTTTAAAATGTTCACCAAAATACTGTGAGGACATGAAAGTAAAACCTGGCCCACAGACAGCTGAGGGCCCATCAAAAATGCTTAGAGACAAGTGCTAGGAAAGACTGGTCTGGGAGGGGAGCAGCCAGTGAGATGGAGACTAGTTGGGATGAAGAAATGCCCAGATGGGAGGTGGGAAGAGACCAAGATTGCTAGGCAGACAGAAAATCAAGTTGCATTTTAGCTCTGTGACCTTTAGCTAATATTTGAATCTTGCTGAGACTCAGTGTTTTCAACAGAAAAATGATGATGAAAATACTACTTGTGTTACATGATCCTTGAAGGAATGACTAGAAAATATATACATAGTTTCTAGTGAGGACTTAAACACTTTTGTTCCTCCTTTTCTCTTAGCTGATGGATAAGAACCTGAACAAGGGAATAGTGGTGAAATGATGCTATGAAAACATTACAGGCATAGAAGGACTAGAATATTATTGGATGGGGAAGACTTCAAAGTTGATGACCCTTGGGAGAGAAAAGGAATAATGAAGCTATTAACTGTAGTTCACAGGAGGAGAGATATTAATTACTTGTGTTTTAGATAAATTGAGCTTGAGTAGTCTCTGGAACACTGGGTTGAAATGTCCTACTGATATCCAAATAGGTGTGTGAAGAGAGCAGTTAGGGACAGAGATAGAGTTTTGGTTGCCATCATCTTAGAGAGAATGGATTCACCAATCCATAGGAGTAATCCATGAGGTTTTTCAAAGAGGTTAAATAGATAAGAAGAGAACCAGGCTCAAGATGGCTAAAGATGGTACAAAAAAAGAGTAAGCAATGGAAGAAAAGCTACCTTAGGAGAGTGAGGAGGAACCTTCAGATGGGGTCACGTATACAATGACCAAGTAGTATCATGAGCAAAGGGAAGGAACATTTTAAGGAAGAAGAGGTTGCTATAGAAATATTAAATAAAATGAGAATGAGAATAGAAATATTAAATAGAAGAAGGACCTTGGTGTTTGTAAAATGAAGTTTACCAATGACTTTTAGGATAGCAGTTCAATGAGAAAAAACTCAAGTAGCCTAACTTGTGAAAATCAGCACTGGTAACACACATCCATCCTTGTATGTACACCTTCCAAACTCTCAATGATGACCCTGAATCATCACGGAAACATTAAATTATGTTTAGAACAAATAAGGATTCTTAACATTTAAGATAAAGCATTTCTAGAAAATATGCTGTATATTAACCTTGATTTTCTGGTAGTGAAAATGATAGAGAGAAAGATGATCCCCAGTGTTTTATAGGAATGAACACAAACTCCATATTGAATTAATTAATTATAAATGATAACCATGTGTAATATAAAGCCTCTTCAAATATACATAATTAAACAGGTTAATACAAAAACCAATCACATAAATAAGAGTTAATATGAGAAAATGGAATAAATATTAAGCAGAATTATTACCTTATTTCCTGACATTCTTTTTCATTGGCAAGTGATGGGAATTTCAGCATCATAGAATCAGAAGGTATCCTTGAAAAAAGTTTTCACAGACATCACTAAGAAGACTTTGGAAGATTTTGGGGCTGCTTGATCCCTTTTGAAGAGTTGATGGACTATGTTTTGCTTTCTTCTTTTTCTTGTAATAGTTTCCATACTAAGTGCTGGAGGCCATGATGTTGATTTTCCAGCTACCGTCAAGAATAAAGCATTTCTGCTTTCCTGAACTGCCATCTCACCAGGATTAGCACCCTTCACTCACACCCTGAGGTTATTCAAGGAAAATGGACTTTGAACCACACATTGGAAACATTTTAAAATGTTGATCCTCTCACCTTTCTACCCTACACAATGTCAATAGAAGCTGGAAGCTTTCACTTAAATGGTAGAAAACTCTATGAAGGTTAAGTATGATCCAGATCTGTGGGAAATTTTAGTGTGTCTTAACAATCCTCAGAGGTTTGACCCTTTCATTGGAAGCTTTAGAGAAGTTGTGTCCTTCTCTAATATGTGATTACAATATGTGATTATAAACGAATGAGAGTGATGTTTTAATAAATACTGAGAAGTTTTCATTTATAATAAAAATATTTGTGTTTTACTTTGAAATTTATAAATTACTTCCTATATATTAATTCACTGTAGTCTTAAGGTACTCTTTTATATATAATAGTAGGGCGGTTTTGATTTTTAATTGTTACACCTGAAGACTGAGGGTCAGTGAGATTAAATGTCCTTCCCAAGCAATAGACATAGTTAATAAGAGACAGAGTGAGGGACTGGAACCCATGTCCTCTAACTCTTAAGCCAATGCTTTTCCCACAAAGCTGTCCCTCCTAATGAGCAGTCCCCATTTCCCTTGGGATACTGTGTACTTATTCAAATGTTGGTGTCATTACTCAGAATATTTTTTGAAAGCTTGTTTTTAGGTGTATTTTCTCAGTCATACAAGAAACTTTGTGTCAACATTATCCACCTTCTTTCATTACTTGAAGGTCCACCATCTTCCCTTCAGACCCTGAGGGCTCAGTGTTGCTGTCTGTTGCGGATATTTGGGAGGTGGTCTGTGCATTCATGAGGCGACTCAGAAGGCCATGCTAAGACTGTGGCCCAGAGAACTCTTGTGAAGCCTCTCAGGCTGCTGCCCGAATCACTCAGGGCCACTTGATTTTCACTCTCTCTGCTAACAGCTGATCATGCGGATATAGCAAGCTAGGTCTGTTATTAGGGATTGCTGCCCATCAAATTGCCAGAAGTCAATCATTACCAATCCCTTCCAAATGAAAACAAGGTAATGTTCTACAAATATTTATATTAAAATGATTACAATTTCATTTTCACATTTTGGATTTTATAAATGATTGCTTTATTTCTTCAAAAATTTTACTTATATAAAATCTCTCATTCCTTTATAACACCTATAAAGAATCTGGAAGCCAACCTAAAATTGCATCCACACCATGAAGGGATGTCACCATTTATATTGATGATAGACAAAAATAGAAGGAGAAGAATGTTTATTATAAACTACAATCACCAAGTGAGATAGTATAATTTCCTTCTGAATATCTTCATAAACAATATATTGTCTTTTCTAAAGGGAAATGATGATACTAGACTTCTTCCATTCTTATAAAGTAGCTCATTCTTATAAAGTAACTTAGCATTATTTTTTGTTGACATGTTGAATTTACCTTTTTTAGCTATCTACATTCTCCTTGACCAAGATTATGCATTTTTGAAGTGGCTGACTTAAGAAGAGTATATTAAGATACTCACTGGAGAGTAAGAGATTTTTTTTTGTTGTAACCTTTAAGCATCTGTATTTAGACCCTTCCAAAGAACTTAAAAAGAGTGAGGGTGTTCATGTCAATATATATAAAGAGACCATGTTCTCAAAGGTGTTGAAGGCATATGTCCTCTCTAAGGGTTTGTGTGTGTGTGTGTGTGTGTGTGTGTGTGTATTGAAAGGAAGAAACTGGGTTTACTAGGACCTATTTCTGGAAGGTGAGAGTCTGGACAATGTTCAAGAGAGATAAATGGTAGTGGTGGTAGTGCTGGCAACAGGGGAAGGATGAGTCCATAAGGTGATAAAAATTTGAGATTCTCTTGGCCCTAACACCCATGATCTGACTATGAGCTCAGAATTGCCTGTTCAAGTGGAAAATGGGAAAACCTTTCTCTGATAGGCTGTATGCAGAGGCAGAGGGAGTAGTTGAGGCAGTGGCTGCACCAGTGTTTCAGGACTTAAGTAAGGCAGACTGTTGACTTCCTCTCTCATGTTGGCTATGGGTTGGAGACTGTGGCTATGGCTATGGTTGGCATAGGACATGTTGCCTATGAGTCGGAGACTGTGGCTCAAACTCTAGTACCTTGGGGATGTTGGGTGATCCAAGCCAATTTGTATATAAGGGTTTCTGGAGATAAAGGGATGAAAGTGTTAATCTCTGAATATGTTGTTTTTTCCCCCAGTGCTTGCACATTTATCTACTACACATTATCTTCCCAGAAATAATTTTTTTAACCACCTCATAGAGATTCCTAAATGTGTTGGTTCCACAACTCTCTGAAGGCTCCAGATATATTCTAGTTTCCTTAGGAAATTTTTAGTTTGTCTTCCAAATTCCATCGCTTCTGAAATCCTTTGGTATTATTTCTAACTACTATTTTACTATTGATTCAGAATCCCTTATCTAAACCTCTTGGGTTCAAATGTATTTCAGAGTTCAGATCTTCTCAGATTTTAGCATAGTAATAATGCAAATTGTCTAATATTCTTAGTATACCCAGTAAACAAGTAATTGATATTTCCTTACTGAATATATATGAACATTTATACCAAGGGGAAAGATAAGGACCATAAGAGCCTCATGACACTTTGAATCAGTTTTCTCTGAACCTGAATTTATACCAAAACTATGAAAAAAATATTTCAGTTTTCAGAGCTTTAGGACTTCAGATATAGACAATGGATTGTCTATACATACTATACTACTGTTGTTTAATGCTGTGAAGGCCAGGAAACAGTGACAAATACAACTGAAAATCTCAGTAGAGGAGAATGTCATTTTCCTTTGTTGTAGGCTAATAAGAGTCCCCATCGATAATAGGTTTTCATTATTCAAAAGATGTGATTAACTTCAGGATCTTGAAATAAGGAAATTATTCTGGATTATCCAGGTGGGCCCTAAATTCAATCACATGTATCTATTTAGAATGAAGACACATGTATCTTTTCAAAATTAATATTCAGAAATCAGTTGCATTTTTATATTCCAATAATAAACTATCAGAAAGAAAAATTAAGAAAATAATGCCATTCACAGTTGCTTCAAAAAGAATAAAATACCTAGAAATAAATTTAACCAAGTATGTAAAAGACCAGTACTTGAAAAATTACAAGACATTGAAGAAAGAAATTGAAGAAGATACAAATAAATGGAAGCACACAGCATGTTCATGGATAGGAAGAATTAACATTATTAAAATGTCCATACTACCCAAAGAAACCTATAGATTCAATGCAAATCCTATCAAGATACCAATGACATATTTCACAGAACTAGACCAAATATTTTGAAAATGTATATGGATACACAAAGATCCCAAATTGCAACAACCATCTAGAGAAAGAACAAAGTTGGAGGAATCATACTACCTAATACCAAACTATACTTTAAGGTGGTAGTAATCAAAACAGCATGGTACTGGCATAAAGTCAGACACATAGGTTAATGGAGCAGAACAGAGACGAGAAATAAAACCACACCTTTATAGTTAATTAATATCTGACAGAGGGAGCAAGCATATACAGTGGGCTAAGGATAGTTTATTCAATAAATAATGTTGAGAAAATTGGACAGATACATGTAGAAAAATGAAACTAGACCACCTTCTTACACTACAAACCAGAATAAATTAAAAATGAATTAGAAATTTAAATGTTAGGCCTGGAACTATAGAAATCCTAGAAGAAAACATAGGCAGTAAAATCTCAGACATTGCTTGTAGCGACCTTTTTTTCTGATACATCTCTTCAGGCAAAGAAAACAAAAGAAAAAATAAACAAATGGAGCTACATCAAACTAAAAATTTTCTGCACAGCAAAGGAAATCATCAACAACAAAAAAAGACAACCCACTGAATTGGAGAACAGATTTGCAGATACATATGATAAGAGGTTAATATCCAAAATTTATAAAGAACTTATAAAACTCAACATCAAAAGAAGTCCAATTAAAAAATGGACAAAGGACCTGAATAGACACTTCTTAAAAGAGGACATATAGATATCCAATAGACATAGTAAAAGATGGTCGATGTCACTAATTATCAGAGAAATGCAAATAAAAACCACAATGAGATACCATCTCATACCTGTCATAATAGGTATCATCAATAAATCAACAAACAACAAGTGCTGGCAAAGATGAGAAAGGGGAACCTTTCTGCACTGTTGATAGGAATGCAGACTGGTGCAGTCACTGTGGAAAACAGAGTGCAGATATCTCAAAAAATTAAAAATGGAACTGCCTGCCCTATGACCCAGCAATTCCACTTCTGGGAATTTGTTTGAAGAAACTCATAACACTAATTTGAAAGAACATAAGCACCCCTATGTTTATTGCAGCATTATTTACAATTGCCAAGATATGGAAGCAGGACAAGTGTCCATCAGTAGATGAGTGGATAAACCAACTATGGGACATTTATACAATGGAATACTTCTTAGTCATAAAAAAGAACAAAATTTTACCATTTGCAATAGCTGGACCTGAAGAACATTATGCAAAGTGAATAGTCAGTCAGAGAAACACAAGTACCATATGATTTCACTCATACATGGAATCTAATGAACAAACTGAGCTCACAAGATAATAGAGACAGACTCATAGATAGAGAGCAGGCTGACAACTTTGGGGGTGGGTGGTGTAGTTAGTGGTGGGAGGAATTGAGCAAAAGGAAAAAGGACTCATGGAATGGACAATGTTGTGGTGATTGTGGGGAGGTATAAGGGGGACAAATGGTAATGAAAAAAAGTATAAGGAAGAAAATAATAATGTAATCAAGGCAGAAGGAAGTATAACACACAGAAGAGGAGAAGGCAATGTGAAGGCAGAACAGAGAGAGATTTGAGGATGCTGGCTTTGGAGATTGGAGTGATGCAGCCGCAAACCAAGGCATGCCAGGAGCCACCAGATCTGGAAGAGGCAAGGACAGATTCTCCAATAGAGTCTGGGGAGAGAGTGCAATTCTGCCAACACCTTGACTTTAGTCCATTGAGACTGATTTTGGGTTTTTGGTATCCAGCACTGTGAAAGAATTAATTACTATTGTTTTAAGTCGCCAAGTTTGTGGTAATTTGTTACAGCCGCCACTCAAATGAGGGACATCTTCATACCCTCATTCAAGTCCTCCAAAGAACTTGGAGCACCTGTCTTTTGCAGGGATGCTTTGGGTGTTATTTAACTTATCTAAATCTCAGTTTCTTCATCTGTAAAATAAAGACTATAATACCTCACAGGGTTGCTGTAAGAATTAACTTTAAAAAGCATATGAAATGCTTATCATACCACTGGCATAAAGTTAGTGCTTAATAAATGCTAGTTCGTTTTTGACATTACTGTTCTCTGAGAATTTCTATAACTTTCCAGGATATATGAATTTGCGCTTATGTTTGAGTCCATTTATATTGCAGAGAGAATCGATCAATCAAATCTCAATTTTCCCTCTTCTAAAAGATTTTGCCAGCCCATTTATATTCACCAATGTCACAGTGATGATGCATTTGATGTCTAAGAGTGTGAGATGTCTAAAGACATACCAATCAGTCCTGAGAGGCTTAGTTTCTATTTTTATCCCAAACATTTTCGTTTCCCAAAGGCTGGAGTCTTTGAACCTGGTGTCTTCAGTCAAATCAGGCTAATTTGCCTGACAAATGCTCAGAAATGTGCCCATTTGTAGATGGGTAGGCCTATTGTTACTAGGTAAAAAAGTCTTTTTCCAAAAATGGAAAACCATATAAAAGTACAAAAAAAGAGGCTAGTCTACTTTGAAGAGAGACAATGAATAATTGTAAAATTGCCCAAGCTCATAAAAAGAAGAATAAATGCGACAACAAATTCATAAGAAAGCACCCACCAGAAGATAAGTATGGAGACAGAAACTAATGGATGATAAATAAGGGCAATAATGAATGCTGTCCGCATGTCTGTTATGGGTGGGCATGGTGCTAGGCACAGTCACACACTGATAGGTATTTATTCTACTTAACTGAAGTCAGGCCAAATGTTTTCTATAGTTTACAATGTTCTGCTATAGCTGTCCTCTTTTAAAAAGGACAGATTTTATTTCTTACAGATACATAGCCTTTTTCTTAAAAGGTAAGTTTTTTTTTGGCATAACATACATTTAAAATACATTATTCTTTTAGGCAATGTAATTTTGTTGCCTTGGACAAATGTCAAAATTTCTAGGTTAACTGGGAAGTGTCCACAGCCCCATTGAAAGGCTGATCTAAAGCTAGGTCACAAAACATGAGAGCTGCTAAGGCTGCAGTAATTGGCTAGTACTGCACTCTCATTTTACAAAAGGGGAAACTGAGGCACAGAATTCCATGAACACACCTGGGACCTCACAACTGTTAATGAGCGAAACAAGACCCAAAGTCATTGTCTTCCCATCAAGATCTCTTTCTGTTCCACAGTGAGGCACTATTAGTTGATCCATAGTTAAAACCTTTTTGAGCTTTGTTTTGTCCTTTTCAAGGCTGCAACACCAGGAGTAGAACAGAGTCTAGAACTAGCCTACAAGATTGGAAGGAAGATCAAATTTGGAACTCAGCTCATTTACTAATGGGGTATGCTCACAGGAAGATCATTTACCCTCAATTTAAGGTTTCTCCTTCTGGGAAATGGTTCTCACTGACCTCTAATTTTTTCCTTTCATAACACTGCAATTGTTATTATCTAATGTCTGATTCCCACTCCAGAGTGTGGAGGTTAAGGGCACAGATAGACTCTGAAGCTACATTTCCTGGTTTAAAGTACAAGTTGCACCATTTACTGTGTGGGCAGGTTACTTAATCTCTCTGTGCTTCAGGTTTCTCATCTGTAAAATAAGGCTGATGATAGAAGCTATCTCAGAGGTAGGATCAATGAGTTAACATGTGCAGAATAATTAGAATGGTACCTGACACATATTTGAAGCACTATCAGCATACTTGTATGATTTTCTCATCTATCTCCTTTGCCCCTCAATCGCAAGTGCCAATTGTCTTCTTGACTGGATACCTCCTTTTCTTTCCAATGTTATTTTTTTTGCCACCTTCCCATTGGCTCTAAACTATTTGCATTTTTTGCCAAGTTTCTTTGACCTTGTGCAGAATCCCCTTATCTGGAATACCCTTTTCTTCACAGTATCCAAACAACAATGTGATAAGAAAAAGATCAAAATGAAAGAGAGGCTGAGAAAGGGAAAGATTCTCTTGGTTTTCCTTAGAAAAAGAGGCTGTGCAATGTAAATAGTAAGATGCCCACTCATTAGTTTTCATGATTCTCTGAGGGGTAGATATTCAATATGCTTCAGTTCACTCAAGCATACCAGTGGTTGTCCGGGGCTTAGTAATAACAGCATGAAGCAAGTGTCACCACAGCCAGCAATTACTCATTTCAGAGCACCCAGAGATGCTCCACAGGGTCCAGGAGACAAGTTTCCAAAAACATCTTAGGTGTGTTGAATGAAAGCTTTGCCCTTTTGTGTTTCCACTGTACCACATCTGTATTTTTCTTCCATGTGTGCTGTGTAGATTGATGTTTAAGGTTTTATATATTTTCTGTTGTTGCTTTTGTTTTTTCCTCTGACATGCTTTTGAGCTTTTAGAGGGCAGGGGTCATGTGTGAGTCATCCCTATATGCTAACGTGTAAACAAAGCTGATATCTGTTGTGCCTGGCACATGGCCTTAAAACTCAGTCTTTGATTTCCTGAACAGCAAAGCCTTCCAGCTCTCTTCTAAATTCTCTGATTCTTTTTCTTATTTACCTTGGCTCCTCTTCTTTCTTTGCTCAGTCCTTTGGTGGTCCCTAGTTTCATCTTTCTTTCTTCTCTTAATATGTTTCATGCTCTAATCTGATCCGATGGTTTCAACCATTCTCCACACATAAATGTCTCCACAGTCTATCATTGTTCCATCCTTTGACCCAACTACTGGTCAGACATCTTTACTCAGATGGTTTGTGTGTACTTTATAGTAAGTCTACTTCTAAAACCAAGTACATCCCACCTTGTTATCTAGAAGTGTTCTTCCAAATCTCATTTTGGATAAATATCCCAGCTGGAAAACTTGGACTCCATCTTCCTTTCCTGCCACATCTAAGCAGTCTTTAAATGCTAAAAATGTAGAATTTATGTATCACATTTTTGATCCCTCTCCCAAACCTTCATCACCATTGCTTTAGTTTATGTCTTCATCATCTCTAGTGGATCTACAGCAACAGCTTCCTAACTCCCTCATAACTGACATTTTAGAAGAGTATGGGCCAGATGTTTTGCAGACTGTTCCTCATTTGCGGTTTCCTTATGTTTAAAGTCAACTCATACATTTTTGGCAGAAATAGCACACAAGTAACGTATCCTCCCTTCTCAGTGCATCACATTAGAAGGTACATGATGTCTCTTTGTAATTAATAAGTAATTTGTGGGAAGATATTTTGAGACCATCTAAATATCCTATTTCCTCATCACATTTTCACCAAGTAGCTTATTAGACATTGATGATTCTTGCCTGAGTCAATTATTAATATGATGGTTGCCAAATGGTAATTTTCCGACTCCATTATTCCCTGTATAGTTTTTTGGTTAACATTCTACTTTAATTCAATGACATATTTACTAACAATATAGACTCAAGTATTCTTATTTTATTCAATGAGATAAAATCCCTTAGTGTTATTATTTATTTTGATGTTAAATTGTCCTAGATTTGGCCAGTGGGAGACTTTTCAAGCTGGTTCCTGTGTCCTCTTGATATGTCCTCATGATTTCTTGAGCTTGTCTTTATTTTTAGCGTAAGGAGATGTTTTGTCATCCTCATTTTGAGACACATTTTGACTGGCTATAAAGTTATAGCTTGGTAGTTGCTTTCTTTCTTCCTTTTTGTTTGTAAGATGTCTTTCCACTGTTATCTGACAGTTATTTTGTTGTTGGTGGTGGTTAATCAGTCTTAAGACTTATCATTGCTCCTTTGAAGGCAACATTTTTTCCCCTCTCTTGACTACTTTCAAGATTTCGTCTTTGCTTTGATTTTGGCATGTTTTACTATGTTGTGTCTCAATGTAGTTTTTCTTGCATTTATCCTGCTTCGATATTTAAAGCTTAGTTTTTCTGTGATTTAATGCCTTTCAATTTTGCGAATTCTCAAGGATTATTTCTTCAAATATTGTTTTGTCTCACGTTCACCATCCTTCCTTTGTGGAAGCCTAATCACACACACTGAACATGTTCATATCTCTCCCATTCTTCCTAAATTATGTATTTTTTCTTTCTGTATTTCAAGCTAGATGTTTTAAACTTACCTGTACAGTTTAAAAACTATTCTTTCTACTCTCTAATCTGCTATTAAACCCATCTCCTGAATTCTTAATGTCAGTTATAGTACTTTTCAGTTCTATAAATGTATTTCAACTCTTTGTATAGATTGCAAGTCTGCTGAAATAGCTTTATTTTCCTCTGTTTTCTTTAACATAGTTATTTTAGTGTCCCTGTCTAGTCATTATAATATCAGAATTATCTGTAGGCCTGTTTCTTCTTGCCTTTTGATCAATTAATTCTTTTTTTTTAACACATCTCATACTTCTTGTTTGCATTCTGGACATGGTATATTAATTGCATTAAAATGATGGAGTCTGGATCATGTTATCTTCTTTCTAAGAGGGTTAAGATTTGACAGCAGAGAATATATACAGATCACCTTAATCCTATTGAAGACTGATTTTAGAGTTGTTCTATCCCGTTATATCTTACTCTGTGGATATAGACTTTTCAATGTCTCAGCTGAGAGCCTGAAACGGTTGGTTACTAGGGCCATTCCACTGTAGCAAGCCTTGAATCCCTTTCTCCATCTCCCAAGAACCACAAGGCTTCTAAAAATCTCTGCTCAGCCCTCTGGCCTTCTAGATGCTGGTGCCTGATAGCATTTAAAGTCATACCTAGTGTGCAGCCTCAGGTGGAGCTTATTAATGGAGATTTTTAGGCTAACTTGTGATTTTCTTCTTTCAAGATTTTACTCCTCAAGTCCCAGCTGGTCTAACTGCCCTAAACTCTAAGATCTGTCTTTTAGCTAAGATTCTATTCTTTCAAGCTAAAAATTTGCAAATGTCCATGGGGAAAAAGCTAGGTGGGTGTGGATCTCATTGAGTGCTTTCCTTCTCTTAAGGGGTCAGAGTCTCTCACGTTCTATTTGTGTGCTTTGCTCTTCAGCATTTTAATTATGTTGTGGTTCTTGTAGAGGTTTTATTGTAGGTTTTAATGGGAAGGAGTTTAGTCCAAATCAAATTTACTGAAGGCAAAATTTTTGTTTTTAGTAATTACATTAAAGATTTTAGAAATATTTTTCAAGCTCTCCTTTTGATTTTTAATATTATATCATTATGTCCAGATAACATATAATTTACAGGATATAATAGTTTGGACAAAATGAAATTGCCATTTTTATAGGTCAAATACAGCAGAATATTAGCAAATATTGAAAAAACTTTAATATGTAGTTCTTTGTCATTTATTGATGACTTAGACTTTATTGTAGAATATAGAGATTTTTAAAAATGTATACTTAGAAAAAAATATGCATTCTCTATTTGTTAGAGGTACTCTTTAGTTTCTCTTTCTCTTTAAAACTCTTGCTTGGCTTTTGGTAATGCCCTTGAATTGACCAGAGGGTAAGGCCATCTGCTATAAACACTGAGGCACTAAGTTTCCTACTTTTTGCAAAAAGGACCCAGCAATAGTGGAAGCCATATAGCCTCCTCAGGGCTTACTATGAGGAGCAGGACTGACCGTTATCATCAGTTCCCACCAGCCCTTTCTTTTCCAGCCTATGTAAACATACTGTGGAAGTGAGGGAAAGAGTCAGTCAGAATCGGGACTTTCCAGTGACATTTTAGACTCAGATCAAAAGGAAAAATAAACCATATTAATCCTATCTTCACTGAAAATTTTGATATTTGATTCATCATAGATTTTTTGTCTTAATTTTTATTTTTAAAAACATTATATTAAAATATTATTTATCTTGACTGCTAAGTTTTTGGGTGCTTCCTTAAATATCGTGCCTGAAGTGACTGTCACTGTTTTGTCCTAGTTCAGTCCCAGATGCTCAGCATTGAAGGAAGTGCAGCTCCTAGTGAGAAGGTTTTATTCTCTTCTCTGTGTGGAGTAGGGCTAGGGTTCTTTGCTCCTGGCTACCATGTAAACCCATAGAGCTAGGGTGAACCAGAGAGAGACCAGGGGACCTCTCAAACACCTGTCACTGAGTAGTTAAAGTTGATTTATTCTCAGCAACAGAAGGCCTCACTAAAAGGAAAAGGCAGAGTCCTCACCAGACTGGACTTCACTCCTTCCCCTAGAGTAGAGAAGAGCGGAGAAAGAGGAGATACTGTGTCCCCTCCTTGCTATAGATTCCTGTGTGCTATCTGTTTTAGGAGAGGAGGAGAGATTTATATTGACAATGAGTTTGAAGTCTCAACTAGATTGAACTTTTAATAACCAACAGTGATCAGAGAGTCACGACATTTGTCCAAGCTGTTATTAGAGAATGCTAAAGGGATATTGGCAATAAAGGTGGAAAGAAGTTCTTGGAAATGGTAAAACCACTTCATGCTTGTCTTAACTGAATAGATACCTCCCAGTAACTAGCTGCATATATATTGATAATAAATAAATCTTATTAAGGATATTATTCATGTCTTTAACAAAATTACTTAATTTTTATCTACCTGATCTATTAGATGCTGGAAGAAAAGCATGTGCTCTTCTGAGGAAGTTTTGTGAATTTTTTTTCTTGTTTATTTCTTTGTTTGAGATGCTTATGCAATAGAGCAAGAATTTCTAAAGATGACTTTTCTGAGCTTAACACATCCTTGTGTTTTTTCCCCATAAGTTTTATTTCATAGTGATTTGGCCCCAGCACAACCTACAAGGGTGGGGAGGAAATGCTTACAGGGGTCAGCCAGCTCACCTGTACTCAAGGACATTGACCCCACCCTTGCCTGGCATTGCTCCCCTGATTTAGCTCTTGTGCCCCCAAATGGCTCTAAGTTTCTCACTTTCTGACCTATGCTCACTGACCATAGTGTAGCAAAGATCCATTAGGAGAAGGAAGAAATACACAACTAGAAATGTCTTACCTGTCTAGTTTATCTTCCGGAGTCCATGGGACTCTGCTGCTCAAGCTGCCATTCCTCATCCCTCTACACAAGCTTACCTTCCCTCTCTTACGGTCTCTCAACACTTCTGAGAGACTCTTGGGTTGGTGGGAAGGTGAAGATCTGATACCATTCAACCTCTTTATAGAGCCGTCTTCAGTGTTTGGTTCAGGAGATGAAAACAATAGCTTGTGCTAATTCACCATCAAAACCAGAGCTGTGACTAAAGTTTCTTTCTCATTGATAGAAATTAAAGCCTACAGTTCTTTGTCCTCATCAGAGACAAATTGTTGCAGAGAAACAATTGTAAATGGCTTCAATATATATAGGGTTAATAAATAAAACAAATACAACTTTAAGGTCTTTCATAAAAACTTCAGGATTTTTTTCCCTAGGTTTCTGCTCAATATTAATTTTTACCTCGGGGAGAAAAAGGACCTTATATAAAAATCCTTTATTCTCCCTTCCCCCATTTATATTAAATAACACAAAATTATTTTAATAATGTGATGTGGAATCCAGAGACAATACACTTTGGTCTACAAAAGGGAACCAATTTATTTCATAAATCACATTCTTCTGCTCCTTCCAGCAATTTCCCTTTTCCCTGGGAGGGGGGATGTTATTGTGTTCTTTCTGTGGCTCTTTGTGTAATTTTAATTTATCATTAAGTAACACTTTGCTTTTTAACATAAAGAATTCAGTGTGCTTGATGGAGCAGTGCTCCACAGAAAGTTAGTTCACAGCAACAACTGTTTGGAGCAGAGGAGTTTATTAATTTATCAGAACCTTATGTTCCATTTCAGATTTCTCAGAGTAGGAACAACAATCAGTTGCACCTGTTGCCAATTAAAGTATTAATGGCACATCAATCAAAGAAAAATCACTGCAAATGGAGATTACATAAGCCCTGTACTCATGTCAGATTTTGGAAGTCATCCTTTATTTCAAAAATACGTGAGATCTACAAACCATTCCCTTCAATCTGCATCCTCCACTTCTCCCCTATGAAGATTTTAGTGGCTGGATGCCTTAGACTGAGGGCAAATGCATTTTCCACTGGAGGAAACCACTGTTGCGTATTTAAAAATAATAATGTTGCTGTACATGTGGAGAGTGGCAGGACCCTGTTAACATTTTTATGAAGCTTGACAAAAGTTAATTATTAGGCTTTACAGAAAGCGGGGAAACACCGGCACCACTCATGATGGATGGAATCTTCATTGCCTGCACAGGTTTGCATGTTTACACAGTATAAGAAATTCATGGTGCTAACCCAGGGGAGTCTGGATGAGGCTCTGCTTTTTAATCCCTTTTTTTGAATGGGACAATATTTTCTAGAGGAAGGAAGGGAATGAGGATAGTGCAGGATAGGGCAGAAGCAGCTAAAGGAACCTAGGCTACAGAAGCAGACCAATTTCAGTGGCTCAGCTGTCAACTGTGACCTTGCTCCTATTAGTTAGTCACTCTGGGAAATAGTTTTCATACCTGCAAGGGTGGGATGCAATGACTACTCACTGAGGCCTCGGGGGGATTCAGGGAAACAGTCTGAGGAAGAACCTAGCAGAGTAGGCGGCACAGGTAGGCCCTTCCCCATTCCTTTCCATCACTGGTGTGGGTATGTCGGTGGAGACAACGTCACTATTTTGCCAGGCTAATGCAAGGTACACTGAAGTCACTTTTCAGTAATTGGCCTGAGCCTGGGGACAGAACACCTGGAATGGATGAATACCTCCCCTAGACTGTTCTGCCAAAGCTGTCCTAAATTTCCTTCATATTTTCCCTTCCTCAAACCCCTGTAGTTTTCAGTATTTATGTCACTTGAAAAATATTAATCCCTTCCACTGCCTGGTTGTCTCAGGAATGTAGAAACGACAAAGTGACTCTGCACCATGGTCTGTAGAGTCAGATAGGCCTGGGGACAAATTCAGGCCTGGTCACTTTGAAGCTGAGTAAACTTACCAGGCTTCTTGTGCTTCAGATTCCAAATCTGCACAATGGGCATAAATACTGACCTCTTAGTATGATTCAAGAGTGTTAATGTGATAGAGATACAAACACCCCACACAGTGCCCAATAAAAGTGGTTCTTTTTTGTTATTATTGGCCTTATGGCGCCAGAGTAGACAGTCCCACCACATCTCAGATGTCTGACAGATGTAACAGACTCAGCAGGAATGGCATCAAATCTAGGAGAAACAAGTAAAAGCAAATAGGAGAATTTATGGCAGGGGTGGTTGGCGGGCTAGCCTAATTGATAAAACTTACAGATGATGCTACAGGGATATTTGCCCTTTGAGTCAGAGACAGAAGACACTGGTATTAAGCCCATCTGATATCATTATGGAAAATATCAGGGGTATTTGCCTTATATGCCGATAAGACTATAAGCTCAAATGCAGGGGTTGTGTTTTCTGTTTTGTTGTGTTGTCCCATGTGGTCAGCAAAGAGCCTGACACACAGTAGTTGTCCAACTAAAAATTTCCATGTAATGCTTAGAATACACTTTTAAAAAATCTACTGTAATGTAATAAATATACCAATATATTTCCACTTTTTGGATGGCAAAAAGTTGGGAAAGAAAGCAGTGGTGGTATAAGGATCTTAACACAAAAATAGTTTGAAATTACTGCTTTAAAGAATGGCTACAATTTGACATCCTCCACTGTAGTATACTTAGATATACATTTTTCCCACTCACATTTTTTCCTGTGCAGAGTTACATTTTGCCTGTTTATTGAGGTGTAATGAGTTGTGAATAATAATACCCCAGGCTCCCTTCCCACCTCTCTACTGTCAAGCCTTAAGAATGGGGATGACCCTCATAGAGCCTCATCCTCAGGTAAGAGAGACTGGTCCATGGGGTGGGCACATGGCCAAAACAAGGCCAAGAAATTGTTGGGATAGGGATGCTGTGCTCAGTCATTTCTTCCTCTGGGGTGTCTGACCCAGGGCTTTCAGAGGCGATGCTTCCCTAGCAGCAGCACATGAGGCACTGTTGTCAAAAGAGAAGAGGAGCACAGAGAATGAGAGAAGCAAAAAAAGAGCAGAAGAGTCCTGTGAGCAGACTGGCCTTGGTTTCAGTGCCTGGGGACTTTGCTGATGTAGTTCTGGGGACTTTCCTTCTTCACTTCCAAAAGCTAGGCAGCATCTTCTCCAGCCTTGTAAGCTAATAAAAACATTTTTTTTCTAGCTCATTTGATTTGAATGTCATGTGGCTTGCTACCTACATGGTCTGACGAACACATTTAGTCTGTGGTTCTGAAGCAGTCACTTCAGAACCCCAGCCATCTCCCATCCCTACATCCAGAACAGGTGCATACGTAATCACAGCAATCTCCATTCACAACCCATCCAACATTCAGTTTTTAGCACACTGCACTTATATACACCAGGATTTCTCAACCATGGCACTGTGATATTTTGTGCCACACAACTTTGTGCAGGGCAGGATATTTAACATTATCTCTTGCCTCTACCCACAAAGTGCTGGAAACTACATTCCCCTGGATTATGATAAACAAAAGTGTCCAAAATGTTCCCAGACATTGCCTAATGTCAGCTGGGCAGGAGTGGGTGGGAGGAGAGAGCAAAATAGCTCATGTTAAAAACTGCTGGTAGATAGCAAACATAAGCCCCATGAAGGCAGGCTGTCTTCCCTTCCCTTCCCTTCCCTTCCCTTCCCTTCCCTTCCCTTCCCTTCCCTTCCCTTCCCTTCCCTTCCCTTCCCTTCCCTTCCCTTCCCTTCCTTCCCTTCCCTTCCCTTCCTTCCTTCCCTTCCTTCCTTCCCTTCCCTTCCCTTCCTTCCTTTCCCTTCCTTCCTTCTTTCCTTCCTTCCTTCCCTTGCCTTCCCTTCCTTTCCTTTCGTTTCCTTTCCTTTCCTTTCCTTTCCTTTCCTTTCCTTCCCTTCCCTTCCCTTTTTCTTCCCCTTTTCTTCCCTTTTCCTTCCCTTTTCTTTCCCTTTTCCTTTTCCTTTCCCTTTTCCTTTCCTTTTTTCTTCCCTTTTTCCTTCCCTTTTTCCTTCCCCGGTTCCTTTCCCTTTCCTTTTTCCTTTCCTTCTTCTTTCCCCTTTTCCTTTCCCTTTTCCTTCCCTTTTTCCTTCCCCTGTTCCTTTCCCTTTCCTTTTTCCTTCCCCTTTTTCCTTCCCTTTTCCTTCCCTTTTTCCTTCCCCTGTTCCTTTCCCTTTTCCTTTTTCCTTTCCTTTCCCTTTTTCCCTCCCTTTTTCCTTCCCTTTTCCTTCCCCTGTTCCTTTCCCTTCCCTTTTTCCTTCCCTTTTTCCTTCCCCTGTTCCTTTCCTTTTCCCTTCCCTTTTCCTTCCTTTTTTTCTTCCCTTTTTCCTTCCCCTGTTCCTTTCCCTTTTCCTTTTTCCTTTCCTTTTTTTCTCGCTCCCCGGGTTCCTTCGCTTTTTCTTCGCTTTCCTCCCTGTGTCCTTTTCCCTTCACTTGTTTTCCGTCACTTTTTTCCTTCCCTGTTCCTTCCCTTTTTCCTGCCTTTGTCCTTCGGCCTTTTTTTCCTTCCCCCTGTCCACTGTTCCTTGCCCGTTTTCCCTTTTCCTTTCCTTTTCCCTTCCCCTTTCCTTCCCCTTTCCTTCCCCTGTTCCTTTCCCTTTTCCTTCTCTCCTTTCCTTTCCTTTCCCTTCCCTTCCTTCCCCTTCCCTTCCCTTCCCTTCCTTTCCTTTCCTTTCCCTTTCCTTTCCTTTCCTTTCCTTTCCTTTCCTTTCCTTTCCTTTCCTTTCCTTTCCTAAGTGTATCTCCCCAGGGCCTAGAACAATGCCTGCCTCACCTTAGGTGCTCAGTATTCATTTACTCAATGAGAAAACAACTGGGTTCTGAGTAAACAGAGGACACTGTTGCACATGCTGCTGGAATCAAATGCAAGGAAAAGCAGGCCAGTGAAGGCAAATGGATCATTTAATGAACCAGGGTTAAAAGAACAAAACAAAACATCAACAACAAAAAACCCAGCACACATAATTTGGTAAACTAAAAATCTTGTGTATATACAGATTTTCTTAATGAGGAAGGTAGAGAATTGGGTCAGTAAAGAGAGAAACTGTTGATTTTATGAATTCTCAGGGCAGAGGGAGAGGAAGATAGTAGTTGAGTAGGAAGCTGAGCCTACTAACTTGTGCCCCTGGAATGAATTTTTGGCTGGATCTTCCTACAAGTGACCTGAACAATCAACAGAATCTCAGCTGATATGAATGTTTGAAGCCAATGGGTACAGAGGATGCTTTGCACTGTCTGGTAAGAGATTTTATAAGTTGAGGGGGAAATGCCCTGTGCAAGGTGTAGCAGAGGAGAGATCAGTGAGAAAATGCAGCTTAATGGCTCCCTCCTCTCCTGCCGTGGGTCCATGGTCTCACACTGGGAAACCACCAACCCTGATTGGAAGAGACTTGGAAGGACATACAAAGTCTCGGACACTAAGGCTATACACACAACGTGAGCAGGACATCCATAGCTGCAGTACCATCCAGGAGAGTTCCAGAGAGAAACTATTTAAAACTGTTGGAGGCACTGGCTGAGAAAGTGTGTGCTATTTGGGGAGATGGAGTGTGAGGAGAATAAGCCCAGGGCTCCGTTCTGCAGTGAGGGGGCCACATGGAGACTCTTTTAAAAAAGGACCTGAGGCCAGACTAGAGACTCAACAGGGACCCCATGCTTGCCCATGCATATGCAGCAGCTGTTAACAAAGAAACCAGAGTGAAAGTGCAGTGCAGTCCCACTGAGTCCAGCTGCACAGGAAGAGCAGAAAGTGTCATGCTGAAAAGACTGTGGGACTCAACCCAGCATGGGTGGTGGGCAAAGAACTGGGTAGAGTGGAGAGTTCAGGCCTGAGTCTCCTATGAGAGGAGGAGGCTAGGGCTGGACAGCCAGGAGCTGAACACCTGAGATTGTTGCAGCCTGGCAGGTCCCCTCACAGGCAGGCATTCCCAACCCCCACCTGCAGGATTGCAGGCTATACAAATCAGGGTGGCCAGGCTCAGGGACCCCCTACTTGGTGCATGTCTACAGGGGAAAGAAAGAGAAGCTCTGAAAGGGCCCGTTCTGAACTTCTATCAGATCCTACAAGCTACACTGGTTCCCCGGGCCCTGATCCACTGAAACCAGAAGAGCAGAGAGATTAGAGACAGGTGCAACAAGGGGTGTTGTGGCCCTACCTAGCCTTGATCCTTAGAGCTGCCATCAGTACCCAGCAGAAAACAGCTGCCCCTTTTACACAGATTGGCCCCTCACAGGAAACAGACAACTAATTCACCAGAAACCATACATTATTGGGCATAATCTGGGACAGACCAAGATATGTGGCAGGCAGGCAGGGAAACACACCCACCATCTTCCCTGAAGACTGAACAGTGCCCCTACTGGGGGTGACTCAGGGACTTCGCTCTATCAATTGCACCAGAGGCTCCCAACTTGAGCCAGAGGCAGGTGGAGGTAGTACTAGCAGTGCTCTCAGATAGTAGATGAGCCATTCCTGGGTTTTGTGTTGATGGAAAGCTAGCAAGGCAGAATGGTGGGGACCAGCCATGCCTGAAGGAGATAGCCACAGACTGTGGATCACTTGCAGTCCAAACAAGCTGCCTAAGGCTAGACTAGGACACCATCTGACATTACCAGGGATGGATCCAGAAATAGAAGACAATGGCAAACACTAGACTCTGCTGAGATGAATTCTACTATGGTCTTCTTCATTATTTGTGTTATTTTTTCCTCCTGCATAGCTTTTCAACATTTTTTCTTTTTCTTCAAGTTTGTTCTTATTATTTCACTATTTTTTATTTTAGGTAATTTCAAATCTCACATTTTACTCCTCCCTTTTGTTACTCTACTTTGCCTTCTTCCTTCCTCTTCTTATTTTTGTTTTAAATTTTATTTTTTCTCTTTCTACGACTTGTTTCTATTCCACACTCTTATTATTCTCTTCCCTTCAGCCTCTCAAAACCATTTTTCTTGCCATTAGTCATCTCACATTTTTTTCCTGTTCTTATGACATCCTTATTCTCTCTCCACCTTTATTAGTCTTTGCTCATTGGTTGTTGATATTGTGGTTGCTGTATTTCTTCAGTTTTATTCTTAGGTGTTCACTATTTTTGTATTTCAAATCTCAAATTTTACTGTTCCCCTCCCCTACTCCATTTTGCCTTCCTCCTTTAATATTTTGCCTTTAAATTTTTCATTTTTTAAAAGATTTTATTTATTTATTTTTAGAGAGGGAAGGGAGAGAGGGAGAGAGGGGTGAGGGGGATATATATATATATATATATATATATATATATATATCAATGTACGGTTGCTGGGGGTCATGGCCTGCAACCCAGGCATGTACCCTGACTGGGAATTGAACCTGTGCCACTTTAGTTCGCAGCCCACACTCAATCCACTGAGCTACACCAGCCAGGGCTTAATTTTTTCATTTTAAAGTTTACTTTTTCCTTCTTTTAGACTGGTTTTCAGTCCTCAGTCTTATTATTTCTTCTCCCTCTATCCTCTCAAAATCATGTTGTTTCCTTTGGACATCTCATAAGATTTTTCTTCTTTTTCCTCCTTATTCTCTTTCCAATTCTATTAATCCTTGCTCATTTGTCATTGATATTGCTATGGTGCATGATTTTCTTCAATTCTGTTCTTATTTTTCACTATTATTAAAACATTTTTAAAACATCATATTGTACTCTTCCCTTTTTGTACTCTATTTTGCTCTCTTACTTTTCTTTTTTACTTATGGTATAAATTTTATTTTCTCTCTTTCTTTGCCTTGTTTCTATTCCCTACTTTTATCATTTCTCCTTCCTCTACCCTCTCAAAGTCATTTTTCTCTATGTTAGTCATTTCATATTCATTTTTCCTTTCTTATAATACTGTTAATCTCATTCCACCTTTATTAATATTTGCTCATTTGTTGTTGATAGTGTGGTTGTGGGTGGGGGATATTTCCATGGGTGTAGATTTTGTTTCCTGGGTTGTTTTGTTTTGCACTGGCAGCACCTGTACAACAGCATACAAGTGGTGGGCAGTGTAATTCTCGGTCAACCATCCAGAGGGAAGAACCCACTGAAGAATGGCACACCAACAACCAAAACCCAATTACAACAAGACAGCCCACATAAATGGCATAAGGGCCATCCCTAAGAACATCTAGCTTAGGAAATCAAGGAGACTGCACCGCTAAGTCCCACAAGTCTCCTACTACAGAAAGCCAATCCATGAAGACAGGGAGTCAAAGTAGATCAATCTAATATGCAGAAACAACTAGAAAAGTCACCTAAAATGGGGAGACAAAGAAACAATCCCCAACTGAAAGGAAGGGAGGAATCCCCAGAGAGTGATGAATGAAATTGAGGCAAACAATCTATCAGACATAGAATTCGAAATAATGTGTTTCTCAACAGAAACTCTACAAGTTAGAAAGGAATGGCATGAAATATTCCAAGTAATGAAAAGCAAAAGGCTGCAACCAAAACTACTCTACCCAGCAAGGCTCTCAGTTAAAATGGAAGGTGAAATAAGGAGATTCCCAGACCAAAAAAAAAAAAAAAAACTAAAAGAGTAACCTCCACCAAGCCAGCATTGCAAGAGATGCTAAAGGGACTGTTTTAAGAAGATGAAGAAAAAGAGAGAAACACAAGTACAAAAGGAAAAAAATAGCAATGAATAAGTACCTATCAATAATAACCTTAAATGTGAATGGATTAAATGTACCAATCAAAAGACATAGGGTAGCTGAATGGATAAAAAAAAAAAACACAATCTGCATATATGCTGTGTACAAAAGACCCACCTCAGAACAAAAAACCTATAGAGACTGAAAGTGAAGGATTGGAAAAAATATTCCAAACAAATGGATATGAAAATAAAAGTTGGAGTAGCAATATTTATATCGGACAAAACAGACTTCAGAACAGAGGCCATAACAAGAGACAAATAAGGTTACTATATAACACTTAAGGGTATTTTAAAGAACTGATAAAATCTAGCACCCATTTATCTAACAAGAGGATACAACCTTTGAAAATATATATGCACTCAGCATAGGAGCACATAAATATATAAGGAAATTCTTAGAGAACTTCAAGAAAGATATGGACAGCAACACAGTCATCCTAGGGGTTTTTAACACCCCACTGTCAACAATGGATAGATCTTCCATAAAAAGAATCAAGAAGGATATTGTGTCATTGAATGAAACTCTAGATCAAATGGACTTCATTGATATATACAGAACATATCACCCAAAGATACAAAATGTACATGGAACATTTTCAAAGATAGACCACATGGTAGGACACAGAACAAGCCTCAATAAATTCAAGAAAATTGATATCATGACACCCATCTTCTTGGATCACAATCACTTGAAACTAGAAACCAACATCAAGGAAAAAGCTAAAAATATTCAAATACATGGAGACTGAATAACATGTTATTAAATAATGAATGAGTTAATAATGATAACAAACAAGAAAACAAAAAGTATCTAAAAACAAATTAAAATGAACACACAACAAAACAAAACCTATGGGGCACAGCAAAAGCTGTCCTGAGTTCATAGTAATACAGGTCTACATAAATAAGATAGAAAAATCTCAAACAAACAGCCTAACCTTACACCTACAAGAACTAGCGAAACGACAACAAAGCTGAGAGAGAGAGTAGAAGGGAGGAAATAATCAAGATCAGAGAAGAATTAAATGATGTAGAGACTAAAAATCTATTCAGAAGATTCATGATTTCAGGCGTTGGTTCTTTGAAAAGATAAACGAAACTGGCAAACCTTAAAGTAGACTCTTCAAGAAAAAACAGAGAGATTCCAAATAAATAAAATTTGAAATTAAAGAGGAGAAGTTATAATCAATAATGGATTGTAAGAAATTACTATGAACAAATACATGCCAAGAAATTGGACAATTTGGGTGAAGTGGACAAATTTCTAGAAAAATATAAGCTTTGAAAACTGAATCAGAATAAGCAGAAAGCCTGAATAGATCAATAACAACTAGTGAAATTAAAGCAGTAATAAAAAAAAATCTCAGTACAAAAAAGCCTTGGACCAGATAGCTTCACAGGTGAGTTTTACTAAACATTTAAGGAAAAACTAACTGCTGTCCTTCTCAAATGATTCCAAAATATACAAGGAGAGGGAAGACTTCCAAACTACTTTTATGAGGCCAGTATTATCCTAATTTCAAAACCAGGTAAAGACACAACAAAGAAAGAAAACTAAAGGCTAATGCATCTGATAAACATAGATGCTAAAATCCTCAACAAAATATTGGCAATACAGATCCAGCAATAGAGTAAAAAGGTCAAACACCATGATCAAGTGGGATTCATCCCAGGGATTCAAGGATGGTACAATATTCATAAACCAATACATGTAATACACTACATAAACAAAAGGAAGGACAAAAATCACATGATCATATAAATAGATGCTGATAAAATCCAGCATCTCATTTATGATAAAAACACTCAGTAAAGTGGAAATAGAGGGAGAATACCTCAACATAATCAATAACATATATGAGAAACCTACAGCCAACATCATACTCAAAAGGCAAAAACTAAAAGTTTTCTCCTTGAGATACCCAAGAGTGTCTTCTTTCACCACTTTTATTCAACATAGTACTGGAAGTTGTAGCCACAGTGATCAGATTAGAACAAGAAATAAAAGGCATCCATATTGGAAGGAGGAAATAAAACTGTCATTGTTTGCAAATGACATGATAATGTACAGAGAAAACCCTATAGTTACCAACAAAAAATTACTAGATCTAATGAGTGAATTTGACAAAATAGTGGGATAAAAAGTCAATATTCAGAAATCAAGAACATTTTTATATACCAACAATGAAATATCAGAAAGAGAAACTAGAGGAAAAATCTCATTTACTATAGCAATAAGAAAAATAAAGTACCTAGGAATAAACTTAACTAAGCAGGTAAAAGACCCATACTCAAAAAACTATAGAACACTGAAAAAGGAATTAAGGAAGACACAAATAAATGGAAACATATATTGTGTTCATGGATTGGAGGAATTAACATCATTAAAGTGTCCATACTACCCAAAGCAATCCATAAATTCAATGCAATTCCTATCAAAATACCAATGGCACTTCCAGCCAAGATAGAGGCATAGGTAGATACAATGTGCCTCCTCTCACAACCAAAAGAAGGACAACAACAAATTTAAAAACAAAAAACAACCAGAACTGCTAGAAAATCAAACTGTATGGAAGTACAACAACTGAAGAGTTAAAGAAGAAATATTCATCCAGACCAGTAGGAGGGGCAGAGATGAGCAGCCTTGCAGAGAGGACTCACAGCAAGCCAATGGCTGGTGGAGCTGGTGGTCCCACATTTGCAGACAAACTGGGAGGAAGAACTGGGGAGTGAGACAGAACACACAACCCAGGCTCCAGTGTGGGAAAATAAAGCCTCAAAACCTCTGACTGAAAAAATCTGTGGGGGTTGAGGAGGTGGGAGAAACTCCCAGCCTCACAGGAGGGTTTGTTGGAGAGGCTCACAGGGTCCTAGAATGTATACAAAACCACCCACCTGGGAATGAATATCAGAAGGGCCCAGTTTGATTGTGGGAAGCAGGGGAAGTGACTAAAAGGTGGCCGAGAGCTGAACAAGTGGCATTGTTCCCTTGAGGATCCCTCCTCTACATACAGTGCCACAACACAGGGACGTGGGTTGTCCTGCCCTGGTGAATACCTAAGGTTCTGCCCCTTACTATCAACAGTCACATGGAGACAAAAAATATATATATATGGCCTGAATGAAAGAACAGATCAAGGCTCCAGCAAAAATACAACTGAGCCACGAAGAGATAGTCAACCTATCAGATGAATAATTCAAAACACTGGTGATCAGGAAGCTCACAGAATTGGTTGAGTAAGGTAGCAAAATAGAGGAAAAAGTGAAGGCTATGGAAAGTAAAATAAAGGAAAATATACAGAGAACCAATAGTGATGGGAAGGAATCCAGGACTCATATCAATGATTTGGACCAGAAAGAAGAAATAAACATTTGATCAGAACAGAAGGAAGAAATAAGAATTCAAAAAAATGAGGAGAGGCTAATGAATCACCAGGACAACTTTAAACATTCCAACATCTGAATCATAGGGGTGCCAGAAAGAGAAGAGAAAGAGCAAGAGATTGAAAACTTATTTGAAAACATAATGAAGGAGAATGTCCCCAATCTGGCAAAGGAAATAGACTTTTAGGAAGTCCAGGAAGCTCAGAGAGTCCCAAAGAAATTAGACCCAAGGATGCACACACCAAGGCACATCATAATTACATTAGCCAAGATTAAAGACAGGGATAGAATCTTAAAAGCAACAAGAGAAAAGAAGACAGTTACCTACAAAGGAGTGCCCATAAGGATATTAGCTGATGTCTCAAAAGCAACCTTACAGGCAAGAAGGGGCTGAAAAGAAATATTCCAAGTCACGAAAGGCAAGGACCTACATCCAAAATTACTCTATCCAGCAAAGCTCTCATTTAGAATGGAAGGGGAGATAAAGTGCTTCTCAGATAAGGTCAAGTTAAAGGAGTTCATTATCACCAAGCCCTTATTATATGAAATGTTAAAGGGACTTATCTAAGAAAAAGAGGAAGATAAAAAATATGAACAGTAAAATGACAACAAACACAACTATCAACAACCAAACCAAAAAAAAAAACAAAAAAAAAAACCCCAAAAACAAAAAAATGAGCTAAAGCAAACAACTAGAACAGGAACAGAATCACAGAAATGTAGATCACATGGAGGGTTATCAGCAGGGAAGGGAGGGAATAGAGGAAACGATACAGGGAATAAGAAGTGTAAGTGGTAGGTAGAAAATATACAAAGGGAGGTTAAGAATAGAATAGGAAATGTAGAAGCCAAAGAACTTATATGTACAACCCATGGATGCGAACTAATAGTGGGGAGGAATATGGGTGGAAGGGGGTGTGCACAGCAGAGGAGAATGAAGGGAGGGAAATGGGACAACTGTAATAGCATAATCAATCAAATATATTTAAAAATACCAATGGCATATTTCATAGATGTAGAATAAATATTTCAAAAATTTATATGGAACCAAAAAAAGACCCTGAAAAGCCTTAGCAATCTTGATAAAGAAGAACAAAGTAGGAGGGATCACAATACTTGGTATCAAACTATACTACAGGGCCACTGTAATCAAAACAATCTGGTACTGGCATAAGAACAGACACATAGATTAATGGAACAGAATAGAGAGCCCAGACCTATAGGTCCCAGTGGCAAATAGACCTATGCCACTATGGTCAACTAATATGTGACAAAAGGGGCATGAGCATACAATGGAGTAAAAATAGCCTCTTCAGTAAATGGTGTTGGGAGAACTGGACTGGTACATGCAAAAAAATGAAATTAGACCACCAACTTACACCATATACTAGAATAAACTCAAAGTGGATAAAAGAGTTAAATATAAGTCAAGATACCATAAAAGTACTAGAGGAAATTATAGGTAGTAAAACTTCAGATATTCCATGTGACAATATTTTTGTCAATATATCTCCTAGGACAAGGGAAATAAAATAAAAAAATAAACAAATGGGACTACATCAAATGAAATGGCTTCTGCATGGCTAAATAAACCATCATTGAAATGAAAAGGGAACCAACTGTATAGAGGAACATATTTGCCAGTGACACATTGGACAAGAGTTTGATCTCCAAAATATATAAAGAACTCATATGACTCAACAACAGGAAGACACACAATCCAATTAAAAAATGGGCAAAGGATCTGAATAGACACTTTTCAAGGAGGACATAGAGGGCACAGAGACATATGAAAAGGTGCTCAACATCACTAGCCATCAGAGAGATGCTAATTAAAACCACAATGAGATACCACCTCACACCAGTCAGAATGGCCATCGTTTATAAATCAACAAACAGCAAGTGCTGGCAAGGATGTGGAGAAAAGGGAACCCTAGTGCACTGTTCGTGGGAATGCAGATGGGTGCAGCCATTGTGGAAAACAATATAGAATATCCTCAAAAAACTAAAAATAGAATTGCCTTTTGACCCAGTGATTCTACTGCTGAGAATATATCCTAAGAATGTTGAATCACGAATTCAAAGAACTTATGTACTCCTAAGTTCATAGCAGTGCTGTTTACAATAGCCCAGGGCTGGAAACAGCTTAAGTGCCCATCAGCAAATGAGTGGATCAAACAATGGTGGTACATTTACACAATGAAATACTATGCAATAGAAAGAAAGAAGGAACTCCTACCTTTTGTGACGACATGGATGGAACTGGAGAATATTATGCTAAGTGAAATAAGGCAGCCAGTGAAAGACAAATATCATATGATCTTACCTATTAGAGGAACCTAATGAACAAAAATAAACTAACAAACAAAATAGAACCAGAGACATGGAAACATGGAGCAGATCAACTGCGACCAGAGGAGAACGGGAAGGGGAACAATGATGGAAAGAAGGGGAAGGGGCTGGACAAAGGACATGTGTTGACCCATGGACATGGACAACAGTGTGGGGATTGACTGTGGGACTGGGGGTTGGGCTGGGCTGAGAAGGGCGAGGGGGGGAAATTGAGACAACTGTAATAGAATAACAATACAAATTTTTAAAAAAGAATTCTAAAGCACTGTGGTTCTCTACAGTCTCCTCCTCCTCCTCCTCCTCCTCCTCCTCCTTCTTTTCAAACAGAATAGTATAGCCCAACAGAGAAGACTGATTTGGGACCTGAGTGACTAAAACTTGGAAGAATATCTCAGGAGGAAGAGAACATCTATGGTAATTTTTATTTTATTCCTTAAAAATGGCACATGCTTTTTGAAGTGTGGTGTGATTTCCATGCCTTCACTGGGTAGTTTTCCCATCAGGACTAAAATGATCAGCACATAGAAAAGCCTCCCTAGATTTTATCTTCTCTCTTTTATTGTAACTCAATAAAAAAAGTGTGAGTTAGGGAATTTAGTTTTACAATAAGTTTTCCCACATCATGGGGCACCTGACACATGACCACGGACATACATATTCTTGGCAATAATAATGTAGCATTCATGAAATGACTGAGACTTATAGAATCCAGTCACAATTCTAGTCAAGCACAAATAACCTCTACTACATCCAAGCAGAGCAGTGATTACACAGGCTGTAAACTGCCAGAACAGCCACTCAAGCTCATCAGAAGAGAAATAACCCAGAGCTGTTTCCAAACTGCATAGCCACACTCTCTGTTTTCTCCACTTGCATGGCACCTGAGCCCCCTAGGGTTATCATTAACTAAGGCCTATGTAGAGCCTTAAGTTCTTAAAAAGGACTCTTCAGTTTTATCACCAGTCCCAAACAATTAGTTTACTTTTCAGCAATGTTTCACACCAAGCAGTTTATTTGTTCCTGGTAAGGAGTGGAGAGCAATAAAGCCCCAGGGGGAGGAGATCCTGGGTGGTTACCAGGCACTCCACCAGCTAACTGATTTGGTTTCTCCCTCAGCCCTAGAATTTCACGCCTTAATAATATTTGAATCACTATGTTGTAGGGAGCAGGATAATGTGGTCAAAAACATTGGAGTTTAACTCACATTGGAGTTAGACTCGCATAACTTCTCTGAAGCTGTTTACATTATTATACTTTTGGTGCCATTGTGATTAACTTCAGCCAGGGTCACTCACGGATAATGAAAACCAAGATTATAAAATCCATGGATGTGAACATACATAATGCAATTTTAGGGTTCGAGTAGCAATAATGGCATTGGGTATTCCAGGTTGAAATGTTTCATACTTCTGGATTGTTCTAGGGACCAGATTTGCTAGTAGGCTGCAGTAGGCTTGCTACAGGTGGGAGTAAGTACCTAGGTTTCCTAAGTCAGATATTAACTCTGAGGTGGCTGATCTGAGAATTCAAATCTCCAAGGAAGCCATAAAGTGGTTCATGACTATCTTCCACTTGGACTGTGGGTTCTTGAAAAACACCATTTCATTCAATGTTGTTTTGTTACAACTTTGATGAGATGCCATAGGAACTTAACTCTCATTTATATAAATTAGTCTATGGGAAAACTGGTTTTATTATATGTCATTTCCACTTAAATCTGTAGAACCTACCCATGACATTAAGTGGAGACTTACTGCATATGATTCTATTTAAGGCTAGCCCATTATTTCTTTGTTCTTTCTTGCTTTGCCATTGGGGATAACAGAATCACTTCATCCAAATGAAGCCATCTAGTATCCTATTGAAAGCTGTGTAAGTAGTGGCTAGTAAATCTCTATCATAACCAATTAGAGAATGTAGATGCCTAAGCTGTATAAGCACAATTCATTTTGCCAGTAACTATGTGTGCCAAACTAGTAGGCAAGTCATGGAGCTCTTAAATCCGAAATTGAGAAATCTGAAGGTTTCTTACTAGTCTGAGCCAATGTGTCAATTTCTACTAAAAAGCTGAAGTTCAAGTATTACTTTAGAAAGAAATATATCTTGAAACATGAACAATACCATACCCTTCTATTTTAGGAGTATTTAAACTGCCTTTCCAAAGTACAAGAAAGTTTTAATTAATTACCAATCTGCTTATGAAGCTACACCGAGTGCTGTGTAAACTGAAGTAAGCTTGGCCTCTGGCCTTAAGAGGATTTCAATCTCCAATATACACCATCGATGATAAAGATCACATTAAACTATGGGGAAACATAACAGAACGAGGAATAGAGAGGCTTCCAATTGTTCATTATTTTCCTTTTCAGATGGCTAAATTTGAATAAATAATTGTAACCTGGATAGGCCAGCAGACTGTGGAGCAATGAAGAAGGATTAAATGTGCTTATTTCTAAATATTTCTCAAAGCAACCTACTTTTTTCCATCTTTACTCCTATGTACTCCAGGCTACCATCACGTGATCCTGAAGTATTGCAATATCCTTCAAACTGGTCTACAGTCTTGCCCCTTTTGGCAAATCATTTTCCCAAGTGGAGTCAGGAACTTTTTAAAAGTGGGCACATGATTGGCTCACTTCCCTTCTTAATATCCTTCAGTGGCTCCCACCGCTCTCAGACTAAGTCTGAACACTTTGGGCTTACCAGCCCCATGTGACTTAGATTTTGCCTACCTTTCTAGTCATTTTAGCCCTTGCAAAATATCCCTCAGCTTCTAACACAGCTGATTAATGCCTTCTTCTCCTTGGTCTCAGCTTGGGCAATTCTTCTGAGACAACTTTTTTGACTTTCAAAGTTGTATTGGCTGATCTTTTTATGTGCACCATAGCTCTCAATAGTTACCTCTTATAATAACTGTATAGGAATACAATTATTCACTTTTGAATCTCCACTGGTTTCTAAGTTTCATGTGGACAGGGCCATAGATTTGTTATTTACCACTGTAGCCCTAACATTTGATAGAATTGTTAAAAAAAAGTACATGGTAAACCTTATGTTGAAATAGGGGGTGGTTTTTTAGTGGTTTACTTGCTTTTTTTCATTCATGTCTACAATGATTCCCAGTGTAACTCTGTCCAACACAGCTTGCTACAAGAAGAAATATTCTGTATCTTGGTTGGCTAATATAATAGCCCTTAGGTGTGTGTGGTCATTGAACCCTGTAAATGTTGCTGGTAGAGCTAAGGAACTAAACATTAACTTATTTATAATTATAGTTAATTTAAATAGCTACATGTGGAAAACTGTACTGGGTGGCATAGCTCCAGAAGAACTTTGTCAGATTCATACACAGTCAAACTTTTTCAGGAAGTAGGTCAAGAGCTATCTTTTCCAATAGTGGTCTCTAGCCACATGGTGCTATTTAAATTTAAATTAATTAAAATAAAATAAAAGTTAAATATTTAGTTTCTCAATCATGCTAGCCATATTTCATGTGCTCAAAGGCAAAATATAGCTAGTGGTTCTCACATTGGGCATCACAGAATATTTCCATGACCACAGACTGGAGGACACTGGTTTGGAGAATGGCTCACCTGACCAGAAACAAAGATGCATGCTATCCCCAGTGGGTGGTTTGTTACTACCATCCTCCTACTTGGTCCTGACTGTGAGGATGACTTGGTTAGAAAACTGGGGTCACATTGCCACCAGATGGCTGATAATACCCAACTTTTGCTCACATTATGTGAATGAAATATTGACCTCTAGGTCCCGGGGTAACCATGCATTAGGAACACTAATGAGAACAAAGCCAGGGAAGGTAGAGTTAACTCAGGCAGGCATTTTCTCCTGAGAGAGTCAGGGCCAATTTCAGAGCTCCCAACTCAGGCTTCCTATTTATTCCCAGACATGTCAGCAAGGAAGGTTGCAGTGACCTCTTGGCCCCTCACTGCTACCTGATTCCCAGAAGGTACCCTCTTCCCAGAGCATCTCTCTTTTCTCTTTATTTGCATTCGGCTCTGAGATTGACCAACTCTCCTCCCCCACAATGCAGCTATTGGCAGCTACTCTAGTCTTTGTTGCCTCCAGAATGGAACCACAAAGCGTCTCTGGAAGGCCACCCAGAAGCTTCAGCTGGCTCAGTGTGGCGCTGTCCATCTGCCTAAAGGCACTGGGCATGCTGCGCCAGGAACACCTGCGCTCTGAAATTTGCCCTGGCTACCTAGTCACTTCAGTGACATTCAAGGTGCAGTCCTGAATGCCCAGGACTGAAACTGCTGCTTGGGAGGTTGTCTCCTCCCCCTCAACACCATCCCAGCAGCGGGATGCTGATCAGCTAAGAATAGTCCCAAGCAGGAGGTGAAAGTCAGGGCATTTTCTGAGGAAGTTGCTTCCCTCCTAGTTTGACAAAGCCTGACTTTTCTGTGTTCAGGGACACAGTGGAAAAACCATCTGTTTAGTTAGACTTCTGCCACGAAGGGTTGTCTCAGGGAGTGGATATTTAAATAGCCTTTCTCCTCCTGTATATTTGGAACTCTAAAAACACATTAATAAAAAAATAATTAACTACAAGTGTTTAATTTCTATTAGGAATTTTTTTCCAGTTAACTTTCTTGTCAAATTTGTTACTCCTCCCCCAGGATAGTCCCTGTTCCTTCACCCAACACGTCCCCCCTTCGTAGCATTAATTTCTCAATCTTTGGTCACAAGAAGGACTTTGTTTTAGTTATTTTACTTGTTCCCTTAATTTCCTCATATGCCCACTCCATCCTAGCTTTTTAAAACCACAACCATTAAAAAAGTTCTTTTAAAGAACACTTAAATATTATCCTCCCTCCCCAAAAAATGTCTTGTCAGATTTCTTCCTCTTGTTTGCTTCAGAAAGTGGGGCTTTGATTGTCCATTAGAGAGTTGTTTACATTTCTCCAAAAGCTCCATTTAGTTTCCTTGACAAGGTGGAATAAGTGACTGGCTGTGATGGATAGAGGCACCTGTCCTAATGGCTGCTCACACTGTGCCCACCAGTGCAGGTTACATTGATAAATTGACAACAGTTGGGACATGCTCTGCTAGCAGCAAGAATGAGGCTACGAGGACAGACACAGGCGGTTAGACAGTCTGCTTTAATATTCCTGAGAAAGGTGTACAGCCTCCTGATCTAACACCCCAACAGCTGTGGTAAGGAATTAGTGCACAGGCAGAATTTCTTTGTTACTGTGACACCCTCTCTGCTAGTTAGTCTAGAATTCTATTTGTTGTAACAGATTCCTCTGTCTTCGAGTCTATATGCCTGAAATTCTTGAGTTGGGTGCCCTAATGAAAACCGCATTGTAAGATTTTAATTTTGTGTTATTATATATTTTTTTTACTTATTGCTTCATTGAAGACTTTTCTTTTCCCTCTGATAAGAAAAACAACAAAATGCTGCCTATTAGCATGGGTTGGTTATTAGGAAAATGTGGGAAATAGCCTTGGTCAAGGCTAAGGTGTTAATTATCTGGAATGGGGAGCTCAAGAGGTTCCAAATTTCTAGCGATGCAGAGGTGACTGTCTGTCACTAAACCCTACTTAGCTGGGGGTCTTAGAAGGTGTTCAGGTCTCTATTCGGCTTACCCTCTCATTTTCTTTTTTCCACTACTGTTGCTTTTGCGTTATCTTTAATAAGACGGTCCCAACAGTGAGTCCCAGCAATGGCATCTTCTCACGTTGAGAAAGGGCCGATGCAGACACAAGGCTCTATGGGCAGATCCCTGACTTTGCAGCCTCCCTTAGCAATGTCCTTCTTCTCAGATAAGGTGGGAGCACCCGGGCAAAGTGGTGGGTGGGTCCGCTGATGCAGCTGGGCCAAGGGCGGCAGCAGCAGCAGCAGCAGCAGCAGCAATCTGGACACGGCCCCTCGCTTCATCCATTACATGCTTATCTTAACTGAAGACTAATCTAAAGGAACAAATGACCACAGAGAAAATGCTCCAACTTAATACAAAGTCATAAAAAAAGAATGCAGGAGCAAAAGAAGCATGGACGTAATAATGCTTTCCTGAGCCTGGCTTTTAAATGGCCTAGTTACTGATTTTATGATAAGACACAGTTTGCCTTTATGATTTGCATGGGTAATGAAGCAATTAGCTGCCATCATATATAAAACATGCTAGTTCTTCATTAGACACCAAACAAAATGTCATAACACAAGATGTATAGTGTGGCAAGGCTCAAGTGACTTGCTTGTTCTGTTTACTTTGCATGGAGTTTTGCTGGAAGCTGGTTGCTGCTCGCATCACATTAGAAGGCTAGACTGTGGTTAGTTTGATGTGAAATTCTGACTGGTTGGCAGTCACCTCCACTCCCCACCCCCTAACTGCTACTAAATTTCATTTCAAGTTATAATTATTGACATTGGAAACAGCTACTGGGATCACAACAACAAAGCAACAATTATACAGGATCTGGTGTTTCTCATGCAAATTACAGCAATAAAATACAGGAAAATCCGGCCCACTTACAGGCCAGTCTTTGTCTTTGGAGAACACAGTCTGAACTATTTGGTTAACTAAATTAAAATGTAAATCTTGGCTGGCTTTTCTTCTTAGATAGCGATATGAAACAGTTTCTAAAAGACAGAAAAAGCTTAAGGGACCACATTTCAAACAACTTGTCATGAATATATTTTTTTAATGAATTAAGGCTGAAAAGCTTAACTCTCTATAACAATCAAGGATTCTAAAATGCTGCTCATACAGGAAAAACAGAAGGGGAGACAGTGGCCCGTGTATTTACCCTTACCTATTTGTTTATAAGGGAACTTGGGAGCTTGAAAGATGCACAGTCCCTTGCATTTTCACAAGTAAAGCCATATCTCTCTTATTCCCAGTAGGTGTAACATGTATAATGAAACATAGAACCTGGAGAAGATTAGTGAGCATTAAAACTGAGTGCTTTTACTTTATTAGAGTTGCTTTCCTTCCTTTCTTTGTCTCTTCTTTCATATAAAACCAAGCCTGTGAAAGTGTCATAGTCAGGGAGGTTGAAATTAAAAAGTCAACCACAGTAGTATTTGCATTAAGGAGCTGTGAATGCAGCCACTCTGAGAACTCTCGGAGTTCTGCAAAGAACAGGAAACAATGATTTGAATCTATAGGCAAATGGTATGGTTTCCGATCCATTATCATTACTGCTTTTAAAAAACAAAACTAAACTAAACAAAGACTCCCTCAGCCTGCATAAAAAAGGGTTGTATCCACAAGGCCCAGAAAGAAAGCAATACTACAGAAGACAACATCAAAGAAAAGAAGAAAAACCACCGCGTGTGCCCCTGGCCAGGATTCAGCTACAGACAGCATCTGCTTTGAAAGCCATCCCTCTGAGTTTGACCACAAGTAAACTGACCCTTGTGAAGCCATGACAGTGAAGGATACTGACGTTTAATTTATGTATTTAATTTTTTTATACAGGGAAAAGCAATTGTGTGATCACATCTCATTTATAACACATCTGATCTTTAAAAGGCAATAATTTTACAAATGCACTTTAGCATTAAGAATACTGTTATCATAAGCATGGAGCAAACGCTGTGTGGGCAGTCACTCTGACTTATAGCAGCTCAGTACAGCCGCTGCAAGATAACCAAGAGTAATGGTTTTTGATAATCAGGCCACACTATTAATATAACATGAACCACAAGTGCTTTTGTACTGCAGCCCTGGTTAAACTAGCAAATCTCATTGGAATATAAAGAAAGGGTGGGGAGTCATGTTCTGTTTTCTGCTCTTTCTGCATGGAAAAATATGCCTCATGGTGCAGGCTTAGGTGTTCTCATGTCTCAGGAAATGTGGAGCCGTGCTGAAGAATGCCTCCCTTTAGAACCTCGGGCCCTTCCTGCTCAGTTCGAACTCAACAACTACCTGCTATGTCAGAATTTAGGTCCATGAAATGTAGCAGATGGATTTCAAATGGCAGTGCTGTTGGCTGGGGTAAAGCTGGTGGAACATGCTGAGGCCCATAGCAAGCTGGGTTTATGCTGGTTGCTCACTATTGAAATACTGCTGGGTGAAAGGGGCTCATTTTGGCCGATGTGAGCAGCGGGGAATGCTACCCCTTCATTGTAAATGTTCACATGAAGGAAAATAGGAGAGAAGCACTTCTGCTGGTAAGAGTCAGGCAACATAATCATAACAAGTAAAAACAGGCTTAAGCATGTCACTACAATGTTTATTCATATGATGACATTTACTGTAACTTTCCTCTAAAAGGCAATGTTTTCCTCCAATTTTAACAATCCAGAAACCATTATGAAGTTATCTTTGCACACATGATGTGTATCTCTGTCACATAGCACTCCGTTTCCTAGGACATGTGCAGTGGGGGTGAAGGATGTCTTCAAAATCAATGCTTGGGCTATTTCTGTAAATTTAAAAAGGCATGCATTCAGTAAAGAAATACATGGTTCCTGAATTTCACATTGTGGAGAGAGAGTTAGAAAAGGTTGATTAAAGGAGCTAAGACTCTGTGAAGTGAGACTGAGTGCCTTGTTCAATCATTTGGGAAACTCTTTCAATGTCATGTTTTTTTTTTTTATAAAACTATCCCTAATAAGGCAAATTAAGAGTGAATCTTTTTGGACCTCTCCAGTGTTCATGGAAGAAGATGAAGGTGAATGTCTGCAGTGTTTTGATTGTGATGCTCTTGTGCCAGTTGCCAAATATTGCTCTGCATTTTTAGTCCATTCATTCATTCATTCATTCATCAAAAGTTACTGAGTACTTACTATGTTCCAGCTAATGGACAAAGCATGGAGAGGAAGGATGAAATAAATCAGCTTCAAGGAGATCAGCATCTGGTAGGAAAGAATAGGCATGTACATAATTAATTACAAAACTTGGTAGAGCACGATAAGGCGAAGTTCATTTAAGCTTCAGTGGAAAAGATTACCTCAAACAAGATGGGATGAAGACATGCATTTAATCTTGAAGAATTTGTAGGCTTTGCATACATATTTTATTTCCCCTGCTATGTTGTAAATTAGTTGAGATTAGTCACCAAGTCATATGTATATGTATACATATATGTGTATGTATGTATACATATTATGTTAAGCAGAATGTCTGATCTCTAGATGATTTATATCAATCTATACTGTTTATAGAACACTAACTGTTTCAGGCATCATTATAAGCACATTTTATCATATTTAATCCTTGTAGCAATTCTTGAAGTAAGATTTAAATTATCCCCATTTTTACAAGGAAAACTGAGGCACTGAGAGGTTAACTGAAATGTCCGAGGTCATGACTATTAAATGGAGAGCTGGACTGGAGCCTTTACATTCCTCACTTATACATTCCACTGCCTGTGGTTGACAAACATTGCTTGCATGTTGAATAAGCTAGCAGAAGTTGCTTAGCAGTTCTAATGTGATTTCATTTACCACTACAGAAGTTTTAGAGAACACTTAGCACAGGAAACAAAACAAAAAATCAAGGTGCATTGAAATTGGTTTATGATTAAATTATTAATCTCTGCAAGAAAGTCAAGCACTTGCCCACAGTATTTGTTTTCTAGAAAGCCTTGAGGTTGAGGAGCACCTAAGAGAGTGTTGACTTACGATGATATTTTTTGAGAAGTTGTTGATGTTTAATGAATACACAATATCATTACTCTTAGTATCAAGTCCAGCATTTATCCTTTCATTCTCACTATACTATGTAATAATACACAACCACAGTATATTCAGATTCTATGAACTTGAGTCTCAAGCACCCTTGGTATCCTACATGAAGTGCAGAACAATCCTCTGTCAAATAGAAAGCTTTGACATCTAGTTCAGAAGATGATCAATAGCTTCAGTTTCTCTGCAAAAATCGGATCTCTCGGTAATGTAGGTTGGGATTTGGTGGGCCAACTAGGTAGAGAATGAGCAATGACACTTTATAAGCAAGCAGGTGATCCCCCCTTTCAGTTGGAGAGGTGAGGAAACTGAAGGTACTCAGGTGGAGCAAGTGTCTGCATTTCACTGAGTTCAGTCTCTGTTTAAATCCTTTCTCCACAATAAACTTCTCTGTTTCAAGAATAAGTTGTGGGAAAAAAAAGTATATGAAACCAACTGATGCATTTATTTTTCTAAAAATTGGAAAAGAACAAAGAAAGTTAAAATACCTAGTCTGTTGAGGTTGCTGAAAAATGGCTATTCTTGTACATCATTGCACAGAGTATAAAAATTGTCTTCTTGGTAATTTGGAAACTTAACTAGAGCTATAAATTGCTTTGTCAAAGGGACACCTAATCCCATGGCTAGTAATTCATCATAAGAAAATAATTAGCTACAAACATAAAGATTTGACAGTAATGTACATCTAAAATTATTTAAAATATTTTAAAAATTAGAAATGGACAAAATTTTTGTGCCTTGGGAAATGAATAAATTCTAGTATATCTATAAAATAAAATACAAAAAAATCACAGGGCAAAGCTGTATGTATAATATCGTCTTAACTTAGGATAAAGAAAACACGCCATAGAATAAACAGATATCTGTGTGGTAAAATTACTGATGCTTTTTTCCTTTTCATAGACTTTATCTACTTTCCAAAATTATGTAATGTGAACATGTATTGTGTTTATGTTGGGAGTAAAAAGTAAATACAAGTGTGGTTTAGAAGGCTGTGGGGCATGCTGAAGATCCCTTCAGAAAAACCCAGTCATTTTGTGTGAAAATGAGGCTTGTACCTTTTGTTCCCAATATTTACTCTCAATTGTTGAAATCAGTGATACTTTCTCCTCACGTTTCCACAGTAAATTCTAGGAAAGGAAAGACTTTTAGATGGGACATGAGAAAGAAACCATTAGAAGAACTTAGAAAAAGAATGAGTATTTGGACTACACATCCAAGAGAGAAATACAAGAAAATTGATTTGGAGAACTTATTTAAAAACTTCAAAAATTTTCTTCCTACGGAGTTAATCATATCTAATTGTACTCAGGGTGAATTAGGTTTTGGGCTGTGGACATAAGCATAACAATATAGATTGCTTTTCACTTGTAAGTGATAATGCCTAGCTTTAATAAGTTAAACATTATGGAATAGATTTCAGCACGGAGTTTTCAAGATAAGAGACAATAAGAGGGAACAGTTTTTAAAGTAGACGGGAACATTCCTTGTCTTGAACTTCTCTAGCTAAGTATTAATTTGTACATGTCTACAGTGCAATAATTCTGGCACATACTAATTACTATGCCATTGGTTTATGATGACAAAAATGCTGATCTGTTCCATAAAAGCTTATTTTTAGCTTAAACAAATAAATTAAATAATTGTGATTTTCCCAAATTGTCATGATGCAGGGTCATTCATTTTCAATTACATTCTTGTTCAGATGAGTCTGCAAAATTTAATTCCCTTATTTTCACATGAATTCATTCATTTATGCAATATTTACTGAATTTTTTTATGTAACAAGAAACAAGAAATTTTATTTGTTCTTTATATTTTATTTCCAACTCCTTAGGGACTGTTTTAACCTAATCTAATTATTTTTCTCTTATTTTCCCAACCAGCACCAAAAATGGTATGTGGCATGTTTCTTTTTTAACTGAAAGTGAATTAAAATAAATTTTGAGAATTTTATTACATCTCTTGAGACAATTGGAAACATAAAATAATTTACCACATAAGAAAACTTGCCTTTATATCTCTCTGCATGTGAATATGTATTTAGCATTGGAAAGAAACATCACAGATAATCAGAAAAACAACAAAAAAATTTTAGTCCTAAAAATATAACTGTCAATATAATTTTTATATAATAACAGAAAACACTGAAATATTTTAGTTTGTTCAACTTTTAGACTTGAGTAGCAATAACAAAATATTTATGTTAACTATACTTGTGGCTCTAATTTCATTAACATAACAACATAATTAAATTTATAATTTAATTAAATAAAGTTTAATTAATAATTAAAATAACAGCAGACAGTACAATCTAATGGCACAGTCTACTAGAGTAGCCCTGGCACAGGAAAACATCTTAGAATAACAGAAAACTAACAGTAGAAACAACTGTCTGTAATACCATCCTGCACCCTTTTATCTGTCATTTTAAAGATAAAAGAAAATGGATATAGACAAATTGAGAAACTTGTTCTGTATTCTCTTGTCAGCCACTGGTGAGCCTGGTGTAAAACTCAGGTGTTTAGGTTTCCTTCATGGTCACCTTACCTCAACCTGCATGAGGCAAATTGCTCTGCTGAAACTGTAATCTGTTGTGTAAATGGTTTCTTTGCTAGCTTTTCTAGTATAGACCAACGTACCTTTAAAAAAGCTCAATGTCAAAAAAAAAAAGAAAAGAAGGAAAAAGAAACAAAGAAATCATTTACTAGTGTTAAAAATACAGATAGATAAAAATTCATGTTTACTGTGAAAATAATACTACTCATGTCCTGTGTAGGATAAAGTATATGTAGAATACAATGCATGAAAAATAACAAGTTTTTGAAAGGGCAAAGGAAGTAAACATGTAATAACAGGAAATACCTAGGAAAGGGTAAAAACGTTAATTTATGTTGGACTATAATACAACAAGATACATACTTTAATCTATAGAGTAACTATTAAAATAATAAAATACTAGCAATTTAACTGAGAGAAAATGGGACAATTTAAAATACTTAATTTATTCAAAAGAAGACAATGGACAGAAAAAATAAACAGGAAAAAGAAATAAAAAGCAAGTAGTAACATTACAACTATAATATAAATATCAATAATGACATTTAATGTAAATAGCCCCAAAATTCAATTCAAGATAAAGATTGTCAGATCAAATAAGAAACAAAAGTCAACTATATGTCACTTACATGAGACATATGTTATATATAAGTACACAGAAAATTTGAAAATAAAAGCATGGACAAAAGAATAATGCAAACCTAAACCAAAAGAAAGCAGCTATATTTATAATGGCATCAGAAAAAGGAATATTTTTTGAGATAAGCAGTGACATTTCAAAATAATAAAAGGATCAAACTAACAAGTACATATAATATTCTTAAATTTGTGAACTCTTAATAACATAGCTTCCAAATATACCAGTCAAAAACTAGCAGAATCAAAAGTATAAATAGATATGTCTATAACCATTTTAACAGTAGAACACATCTCATTGTTTAATAAAGCAGATATAATTCAATAAAGACATGAAATATCTGAATCTAACAATACATATTATGTTCAAGTACATGTAGAATATTTACCAAAATTGACCATGTCCTAGATTATGAAACAAGTCTCAAATTTTAGAATGAAATCAGTATATTTTCTGATCTAGTGGAAATAAACTAGAAATCAATAAAAAGTAATATTTTAAAAATCTAAATGTTAAAAAATCAAGCAACAGATTTATAAATAATCTATGTAGAAAATAAAAAATCACCTGGCAAATTAGAAAATATTTTAAACTAAATAATAATGAAAATATATCAAAACTTTTAGGAATTTGCTAAGGCTGTGATCAGAAGTAAATTTACAACCTTAGTGGATATAGTAGAAAGGAAGAAATGTTGAAAATTAATAATGTCAGAATTGATCTCAACAAACGTGAGGGGAAAACTCCACAACAAATGAAAACAAAAAACAGTACATTACAGAAACAATTAAAGATAAAAGCAGAGAAAAATGGAACAAAAACAAACCAGAAAAAATAACTGCCAAAGCCAAAAGTTTGTTCTTTGAAAAGACTCAAATTGATAGACTGGTTACCAAGGAGAGAGAAGATAGTGATATTAGAACTGAGAAATGGGATAGCACTCAATCCCAGAGATACTGAAAAGATATTAAGAGCATAATGTGAAAAACTTAGTGCCAATAAACTTGAAGATTTAGATAAAATAGATACATTTCTAGAAAGAAAAGCTTTAAAAATGTAATATAATCATAAATAGAAAATTTGAAAAGTTTTTATATCCATTAAATTAATTGAATTTTTAATAAAATTCTTCCCACAAAAATATCTTTAAATGAACATGGATTCATCAGTGAATTCTTTCAAACATGTAAAGAAAAATACACCTAACTTATACAAATCTTTCCAGAGAATAGAACTGAAAACATTTTCTAATTCATTTTAAAAGGCCAGGAAAACCTTGATATTAAAACCTGTCAAGGACTTTAAAAAAAAGTACAAGTGCAGGCCAATTTTTCATGCAAATATTGCCGCAAAAGTTATAAAAGTATTAAAAATAGAATTTAGTGATATAATAAAATGATAAATAAATAATAACCAAGTAAAGTTTATCCTAAGAATGCAAGGTTGGTTTACCATTCAAAAGCTAGTCAATAAATCACCCATATTCCCATATTAATAGAGTAAAATAGAAAAATAATATGATCACATCAATGAATGTAAAATATATATAAAATTTAATATCCATTGGTGACTGTATAAAAGTCCTTGATAAACTAAGAATAGAAAAGGATTTACTTAATCTGATAAAGACATTTAAAAAAATATACAATTTCAATGATTGGCAAGGTGTTTGGCTTCCTTTAAAAAAGGCTGATCATATGTCTGGGAAATTAGGGAGGATTAGGGATTACCAGGTGAGAGGTTACCAATTGTCCAAACCAGTTAGTAACCTCTAAGAATCAGCCTGCAGTGTCAGCTTTCGCAGGTTCGAGGGTTTGATTCCCAACATCTTGCCTAGTAAAGTTTTTGAGTTGCTTTTTTAAAGAATTTGCCTTTCTTCCTTCTTGTTCTATAAAGATATCTGACAGGATTTATCCCATTTACTTTGAACACGTGTGTCTTTTTATAAGTGTACTAATGAATTATTAAGAGTAACACAAAGATAAACTTTTTATCACTAATTAAAAATCAAAATAAAACCACTGACCCTCAAGTAGAAAATACAATCCAAAGTATGAGGGGAAGAAAAGACACAGGGTAGCTGCATGAAGGGACGAGTTCAGAATACACAAGTCTCCTGAAGGTTTACAGTCTCTATTTGAGAGGCAGACAATACACTCACAGAAGTTTATTGCTTAAAAAAAAATTAAGAACAAGAAAAAAACTGGAGTAACTGAACTCTTCTGAGAAACCTGAAAGAAAAATTCTACTAGCATTCTTTTTATTATAATTAGATAATAAAAATTATAATAAGGAAAACAATGCAATGGTACCCACTTAGGCTGATTTTTTTTCTTTACGTTCATAGCAAGATACAGAGCTTTTATTTTCTTTAACTCCCTTGACATCAGTCAAAATGGGCCACTCTCTGGAAGAAGGAGCATATTTTTCCATGTAGTAAGTTACCAAATTTGACATGCAGTGAGGAAGAAGAACTTTTTTCAGTGCAGAAGGAATCTGGTAAAAATCCACCATCTGTGTTGGGTTGAAAGGTGTGGTCCAATATGGGAACCAAGATTATGGGAACCAGAAGTGTTTCTTTGCTGCCTGTGGGTAGGCTGGAGACACCTGGAGAAGGGCACCAGAGGAAAAAGATGACACGTAGGCAGTTTAGCATGGATCAGTTTAGAAATAATTGTCAAACCTGGTTGAATATTTGCATTTAGATATATGCATTTCCTTTGGTGTTTCCCCTGTCTGAATGAGTAAAGAGAACTGAACAAAATAAATTTAGGAGAATAATTGTTTTGGTTCCAGTCTCTGCTTAAGAAAAAGTAACGACAGGAACTGTTAGTTATTGGCTTCCCACATGAGGTATGTCTGCTACACACATGACCTTCTGCAGGATTTTCCCTAAAGACTGTTTACACTGCAGTGCGGCCTGACTTTATGAGCATATGTGTCTCTTATGCACTGTTATAATTACTATATTCCCAGAGGCAAACATAGGGCCTGAAACATTGTAGGCACTCAATACCTATATACTTGTGCTAAATAACATCTGAGATCAGCAATAGCGGAAATAGTTGGATCTGCCTTGGTCTTGACACTTGTATCAGTTGAAAATAAGAGTTCTTGTAAAAATATTGGGAAAGGACTGGTCAAAGAACATAACTGAAGGACCCGTGGACATGGACAACGGTGTGGGGATTGACTATGGGAGTGGGGGGAGGGTTGGGTGGAGGGGACAAAGTGAGAAAATTGAGACAACTGTAATAACATAAACAATAAAATATTTTAAAAAATAAAGTATTTTTCCCTGATAACTTTTATCTTTTCTTCATACTTAATAAAATCTTGATGCTGAGATGGAGAAAGAGGGAGTACACATATGTATTCATAATCTATGAATACTTTTGAGGGAAGATTTTTAAAAAGCCACTAGTATCATGCATCTACCCATCATGTTTTGAAGACAGGGCTAAACAAGTACAATAGAAGTCTTCATTCCCTACAGTGTCCCATTATATTAAAGAAAATTAAGAGAGTGCTTCACTGTCTGAACTGACATGACATGGTCAAAGCAACCTTGAAGTCTCAAAAGCACTCAGTTCATCTGAAAAAATTCCATCTTTCTTTAGCCTACAGGTAAAATATGTACATTGTTTTTAATAATTATCAAGCTAATGATTTCCCTAATAGCTTAGAATTTGTCTGAAGAAGAAAGGAAAACAATGTGTTTAAAAACATATTGTGCACTTATTTCTATAGCATTAGGAAACTATAAGAAAACAATGTCAATTCAGTATTTGTATGGCAATCCATATTTACTCACACCATAATTATTATAAAGGAACTATTATATTCTGGAGGATAAATTTCACTTTCTGCAAATTGTTTTAAACAAGAATAATATACTAACTTATGCTTATCTTGAAAACTGTATTAATTTTCCTCCTTAGAGGTCAAAGACATCAAGGCCTTGAAAAATGTTAACAAATGAAGAATATGAGGTGTAAGTAATCATGGTAGAGACACTGTTCACCAGTAAAAAGTAATGGTAACACATCTATAATATGTTCTCTGGGATATTCTTTATTTATTTTTAACCCTCACCCAAGGACATGCTAATTGAGTTTAGAGAGAGGGGAAGGGAGGGAGAGAGAGAAACATCCATCGGTTGCCTTTTGAATGAACCCCCACTGGGGACCAAACCAAAACCCAGGCATGTGACCTGCCTGCCAGGGAACTGAACACATGACCTTTCAGTGTATGGGGTGATGCTCCAACAAACTGAGCCAGGTTGGCCAGGGCTTCTCTGGGCTATTCTTAAAAGGAAATTAGACATAATTTAGATGTGATTTCTGTACTCAAGGAACATAGAGTCTATTTGGAGAGTATTAGGCAGAAGCACATAAAAAATTATTGAAACAATATAATTTATCTGTCTGACATTGCAGTCCACCACCTTGTGAGAAGTCAAGTATTTCTGTCTTTGTCTTTTGCATGCTATGTTTTTTTCTTACTGTGCAAGGCATGTAGGCCAGTATAAAGATGGCTTCTCTGGAATTTTAGGACTTTTTAGTTTGTTTTGTTTCTTTGCATAGTTAATTCTAGTCTAGTTGGTTGTAACTGTCGTAGCACTTCTTAGGGGCTATGCAAGAATTTATTATCATGTCTTTTAATGCTGCTTCTCTAACATAGTGTCTGCAATGAGGGCCTTTGCATGCTTTTTCCTCTGCCTGGAACTCTTTCCTTTAGTTGTCTTTGTCTGAATGGTTGCTATGCTTTATTTTAGTTCTCATCTTAGATATAATTTCTTCCATTTGGCATGAATCTATATGAATCATTGGTTTTCTCTCTAAATTCTTTTTATATTTTTTGTCTCAGTTGTTATTTCTAATCTAACAAGGAATCTTAATTCAGTCCTTTTAAATGATGACAAAGGAATGATTGCAATTTACCAATTTACTAAAAGTCTTTTTTCCCCTTTAAGTTCCTTTTCTCAGGTATATTACACTTCAATATTGTATATCACTTAGCTATTTACATGGGCATCACTCTAACTAGACTATAAGGTCATTGAGGACAGAAAACATATATATATACACACACACATACACACACATGCATACAAATGTGTATATACACACATACATGTATATAAAAGTATATAGCAGACTGCCTAAGGAGAGCCTGGACTCTGTATCTAGTCTGCCTGGATTAGAATCTTAGCTCTGTCACCAACGAGCAATGTGATCTTTAATTTGTCATGCATCAGTTGCATCATCATCAATAACACAGAGATGATAATAATATTAAGATGATGGTTATAAATGTTGAATAATTTAATAAATATAAAAAGTTTAGTATCTAGTAGATGCTATGTAAATACTTGCTCTGATTATCATAAATATTCAGTAAATGAATGAGTTAATCATTAACCTCAGTATTACATTTACCTAGTTTAAGTGCTAGACATCTCTCTCCTGTTAGTGGTTATATGCATCTTCTTCATCCCAGCTGCATATACTTCCTTTGTTCAAAAACTTTATAAAATCCTAAACACTTGAGTTCCGTTCGATGTAATCACTTTGGCACTTTAATCCTGATTGGTCACAAGGTCAAGGGGAAAATCTGGCTATAGGAGGATTTTGATCTTTCAATGCCGGTGCATTCCTCTTGGGATGTGGGAAGTGCTTTTGTCTTGTGGACATCAGTCTGCAGATCATGTTCTTGAAACAGTGGAACGAATGGGGCCTGAGGTGCGGGGTGAGAGCTCAGTGCTGCTGCTCCCTTCACTCTGAAGTGAGCCATAGACAAAAACAAAGTCCATATCCATACAAAGTTTTCTTACGTTATTGGAAGAAATATGTAGATTATAAAATAAACCAGCCTAGGTTAAACATCTTCCTCTCTTAGTTTCTTTACCTCGTGGTGTTCTCTATTCTAGACTTTCCTCCCATGAGACTTTTGTGGTAGGGCTTGTCCCATAGACTTCTAGGGATCAAGGACTGCTCTCACCTTCTGAATGCATAACAAAGAACAAGTATGCCCCAGGGGAAGTGAATTTTGAGGGTTGCTCAAGGATCCTCCACTGCTAGGTTTGCTAAGTGGGCTTTCACACAGGGGCTAAGGAAGATGAATAGACTAGATCAGATGCAACCCTAGATTATATTTGCTTATAACATATATATTTTAAACAGTTATATTCTTCAGAAATCTGGTATAATGGGCTGGTAAACAGGATTTACAGATTCTGCTCCAGGCCACACACTTTTAGGACTAACAGCACTAAACTTCCACTGAAGATAGAGACATTTTAAAAGATGACACAAAAGGATGAGAATTTTCAAGAGCTAACAATTTATTTAGGGTTTACAATGAACATTGACTATTATAGAACTTCTTTTATATTTAATTTGAAATAAAAAAACAAAATGTTTATAGCTACTGGTGATGGGGATATATTTTAAAATTCAATATTAGAGAAAAAAGTCGCTTTAGACAATAAAAACATGACTAGACAAGTTAAAGATGTGGTCAATAGGGAAATAATTTAGTAATCAAAATGAAATAAAAATAACCTATCAAATACTCTATGTTAAAATTTAAATTTTATTTCTTTTTAAAATTTAATATTTATTGTATTTTTAATAATAAGTCAAAGGAGAAATTATAGTGGGTTTTTGAAATCTTTAAAATTTAATACTAGTAAAAATACTACATAAAATTTGCAGAATGCAGATAAAATGATACACAGAAAAAACTATGCATATATAAAATTTGTAGTCTTGAATTCTTAGAATAAAGACTATTATTGAATTATTATTCAACTCAAGAAGTTAGAGAAAACACAACAAAGTAAAACCAAACAAACAAGAGGAAGTATTATAACTCAGGTTATAAGTTAATAAAATAAAATATAAGAGAAAAAATGAAAAATCATGTTGATTTTTTGAAGAGACTCAAATATCATCAAACCTGTGGCAGATTGGTTAAAAGGATGAGATAAGATATAAGATAAAGAAGAAAATATAGAAGCAATATTAAGAATAAAAACTAATGCATAACTATAGAGTACAAATTTAAAGATAATGTGAGTTGTTATGTGAATATATTTGAAAATTATAAGGTATAGAAAAAAATTTCTAGGAAACTATAACTTACCACAACTGTGAAAAAATAATAGAAAATCTGAATAGACCTGGAAACAATAAATAAATTGTATAGTTTAAATTCTACCACCATAAAACAGTGATTTTATTTATTTTATTGTTATTATTTTTATCACTTTTTTAATAAGGAGAAGAGAAGACTAAGAATCAGAAATATCTGTTACAATTTAGTACAGTAAATGTGGCAATAAATTATAGCTACATAGCTGATAGTTATAAGTATCTCAATTTTTTAATTTTTTGATTTAATCTTCATTGTATTTCTTTTGCCCCAGTCCCCCCAGCAATCACCACACTGTTGGCCATGCCCATGAGTACTTTTTCGTTTTTGCCCACTCCCTCCACCTCTTCCCCACCCTCCCCACCACAACTAGCTGTCTTCTGCTCTCCATCTATGAGTCTGTTTTCCTTGTTAGTTCAGTTTGTTCACTAGATTCCACATATGAGTAAAATGATATTGTATTTGCCTTTCTCCAACTGAGTTATTTCACTTAGCATAGTGTTCTCCTGGTCTATCCATACTGTTGCAAATGATAAAATTTTCTTTTTTATGGCAGAGTAGAATTCCAATGTTTAAGTGTCCCATAGTTGTTTTATCCACTCATCTACTGTTGGGCATTTGGGCTGCTTCCATATCTTGGCTATTATAAATAATGCTGCAATGAGTATAGGGGTACTTGTGTTCTTTTGAATTAGTATTTTGGGTTCCTTCAGATACATTCCCGGAAGTGGGAATTGCTGGGTCAAGAGGCAGACCCATTTGTAATTTTTTGAGGTATCTCCATACTGCTGTCCACAGTGGCTGCACTGATCTGCATTCCCACCAACAGTGCAGAAGTGTCCCCCTTTCTCCTCATCCTCACCAGCACTTGTTGTTTGCTGATTTATTGATGATAGCTACTCTGACAGGTGCGAGATGGTATTTCACTGTGGTTTTAATTTGCATTTTTCTGATGATTAGTGAAGTCGAGCATCTTTTCATATGTCTATTGGCCATCTGTATATCTTCTTTGAAGAAATGTCTATTCAGGTACTTTGTGTATTTTTTCATTAGGTTGGGTTTTGTTTTGTTTTGTTTTTTTGTATTAAGTTTTGTAAGTAGTTTATAAATTTTGAACACGAATCCCTAATGAAAATGTTTGAAGTGGGCAAAAATGTTCTCCCATTCTGTGGGTTGTCTTTTTATTTTGTTGATGATTTCCTTTGCTGTGCAAAAAATTTTAGCTTGGCATAGTGCCATTTGTTTATTTTTTCTTTTGTTTTCCTTTCCTGGGGAGATACATCCAATAAAAAATTTCTATGAACAATGTTTGAGATTTTATTGCTTAGATTTTCTTCTAGGATTTTTATGAAAACCAAGTGATTTTAAAGATTGTATGCACTAAATATTTAAGGGACAGATAATCCAGATCAAGTATAAATAATTTCAGAAAGAAAATAAAAGTAAATATTTCTTACTTAAATTTATTAGGCTATTATAACTTAACACCTACACCAAACAAGGGCATTGTGAGAAAATATTATAAAATAATCTCATTTATGAATAGAGATTAAAAGTCACAAATAAAAGAAGATATTTGCACTGTTTATAGCAGCATTATTCACAATAACAAAAAGGTAGAGGCAACCCCAGTATCCATCAATGGATGAATGAATAAATAAAGTATAGTATACACATAAAAACTTTTACATGTAAAATGTAATATTATTCACCTTAAAAAAGAAGGTAATTCTGACACATTACAATATGGATGAACTTATGAACCTTGAGAACATTATGCTAGATGAAATAAGACAGTCACAAAAAGATAAATAATGTATGATTCTACTTAAATAAGATACCTAGAGCAGTCAAATTCATAGACACAGAAAGTAGAATGATGATTGTTGAAGGTGGGAGAATGTTTCTCAAGATGAAAAATTTCTGGAGCTTGGTTGCAAAACAATATTATTTACTTAACAATATTGAACTGTACACTTTAAAACAGTAAATTTTATGTATTGTGTTTTTACTGCAGTTTAAGAAAATAAAAAAAACAAATTCTAAATAAAATATATTCAACAATATATTAATATATTAAAAGAAATACATTGTGACCAAGTATAGTGTCTCTCAGGACTAGCAAGGTTGGCTCAATAGTAAGACATCTATGTAGACAACTCACTTTTGTAATAAATTAATGGAGAAAAATCACATGAGATTACTTCCCAGATGCAGAAAAATTATTATGAAATTCAACACTTTTTGGCCATAAAATATTTTTTAAAAATCTAGAAATAGAAAAAATTCTTTAAAATGAAAAAATTGCTAAATCTGCAACAAATATCATACTTAATGGTGAAATATTTTGAAAATTTTAGAGAGAACATACGTTAAACATTAACACCTTGCATTCATTTTTTGATGGAGATTCTAGCTATGTCTATTACATAAGATGAACATATTTAAAACTAAATTAAAAATAAGGAAGGACAAAATTTATAATTCATTAATGAGATTTTTAAAAAATGTATTGAATACTAACATTTTAAGATTTCAAAGAGATTTCAATAAAGTTTTAGGATAAATGATCAATATACAAAAATGTGGTACATTCCTATAAATTAGCAATAATCAAACAAATACTTAGAAAAGAAATTTCAACAAAAATTTTGAGAAATAAAAGCCTTAAAGGAGAAAGATTTAAAACATTAAGAGGATCTAAATAAGTGGAGAGAACATGTTCATGAGTAAGAAGGCATTATATTGATCCAATTTCCCCCAAATTAATCTAGGGAGTTTAATAAAAATTTGCATAGGACTTGTTAAATTTAATCTGACAAGTTATTATAAAATTAGCATAGAAGTGTAAAGGGTTAAGATGATTTAGAGGAATAAGACAGGCCACATTACCTGGAAGGAAAGGTGCGAGGTCTGGGTAGAGGTGGGGGAAAGGGGTGGAAGAATGGAGAGATCTGTAATAGTGTAAACAATAAAAATAAAGTAAAAAAAATAAAAAGGAAGCATTATCACTATAATTATACTTACAGTAATTCATAAGGTGTGTGATTGAGTCAGGATTAGACACTTTGGACTGGTGGGATAGGGGTAATTGGATCAGTTGTCCAGAAAAGATTTGTGAACATGCACTACTATATTATATGACTAAGGTGGCAATATAAAACCATGGTCTGCTGTATTAACACCAGTTATCCATATGGGAAAAAACATTGAGCTCCTACCTCATACCAAACACACAAGTGCATTCTTGGTGAATTAGAGACCTAAATAGGACAGCAAAACATAAAAACACTTAGAAAAAAATGAAATATGTCTTTATAATCTGAAGGTAAGACAAGACAATTTAATAGAAAATCCAAAGTAAAAAATGGAAACATTTGTCAGCATTAAAAACTTTTCTCCTGACTTGGTTTGTATGGCTCAGTGGATTGAGCCCCAGCCTGTGAATCAAAGAGTCATTGGTTTGATTCCCAGTCAGGGCACATGTCTGGGTTGCGGGCCAGGTCCCCAGTTGGGGGCATGCAAGAGGCAACCACACATTGATATTTCTCTTCCTCTCTTTCTTCCTCCCTTCCTTTCTCTCAAAAATAAATAAAACCCTAAAAAATTTCTGTCCAACAAGATTATGGAGAGAAAGTTAAAAAAGGAAAGACTGGATAAAATTATTTGCCTTACCTAAGGGCCAAACATTATGATTCTGAACACATGAAGACTTCCAAGAAATCAGTGGGAAGAAGACAAGCATCTCAATTTAAAAATGAGCAAGTGAAAAAAAATTGAGTTGGTAACATGAACAGGCAAAAGAAAAAATAAACTACCAACAACCAGCAAGAAACTGAGTGAATGAACCACAAAAATGCTCAACTTCCTTACTAGTCTTGTAATGTAAGTTTAATTTATAATAGTATAATGTTTCTCACCCACCAGATTTGTAAAATCTGAAAGTACAAAAATACCAGAAGGTTGGTGACATGAAGGGGAGCTTTCATACATATAAATTGATGTATGTTGGAGATCAGTTTGATAAAATCAGTAAAACCAAAAAGCATATCGTATGATCCAGCAATTACAACCCTACGTGTATCCCAGAGTAATTCTCGCCTGAGTTTGTAGCCTTCACGTTTAAGCATACTCAATTAACTCATCTGCAGAATGAAAGCTTTATGAGGACAGGAGCTTGGTTTTGTTCGCTACTATGCAAAAGCCTAGAATAGTGTCTGGCACCTAGTAAATAAATACATATTGCTTTAAAATGTACCCAAAGCAAACAAAATCAAAGATAAAAACAAAATCCAGTTCTATGAACTTGAAAGACAATTTGAGCATTCATTTTAACCAACTCCAGTTTTAGATCCCTTTTGGCAGGCCAGTCTAGAGTTTGTTTAGCCTGTATGCTAACTATGTTAGCATTCATTCTCCTTCCACATCCCCAAGGCCGGAGAGCACTTCCTGTTGTTACAGAATGGCCTTGGGAAGGCCTATTGCATCAGTAGCTCAGTCTAATGGCTCATGATTCCTTCTTTCTCTTTTTATATTAACTCTGTACTTACTTTCACCTAAAAAAATACCCTTGAGAATGTCATATCTTTGAAATACCATTCTTTCAAAAAATGATGGTGGCACCACACTCAATAAGTAAGGTCCTTCTGTATTTAGCCAGAGTTCTGTGACCTGGAAAGATCAGATTGTCTCCAGTTTCTTCCTTCAGCGAAGAGCAGAGGGCAGTTCTGGGCACCAGTGACACGGGTTGACTTGAGGCATCAGAATGAAAACTGTAAGGCAGATTAAATTGTATTTTTTTTAACATGAGATAAAATTGGGCCTGTGTACAAAAATGTTTTCACTAATCATTTTGGAGATCAAAGATTTCATTTCCTAAGAGCTCAAACTTCACATCTTTCTGCAAGGACTTACTTTGAACCCTGTTTAATGATGCTGTAGAAGACTTTTTTTCTCCTGAACTACAGCTAAAAGACTTGTAAAAAAATGTTGTTTCAACACTGAAGCACTTTAAATGACTGACTCTAACCACAATGTATAAAAAGTATAATTCAGACTTGGCAGAGGGAACTAAATAAATAGTGATGATAAGTGACCTATCTAACAATGTAGCCGTCGTGTCTTGTCATTAACACAATTATGTCAGCACAGTCAATCAGCACATTGCCTTGACTTTAAAGCCAGGGACTGAATAAATGCTTTTAAAGTTGGAGGAAGCAGAGAGAGAGAGAAGAGCCATCATACTTAAACCAGCAATGTGACTTCACAGTTATTCAGGGCTTTTTGAGAAAAACAAGGTTATGCATTTACAAAATGCTTTGTTGTTGCAGTAATGCTAAAATTATTCTTATGAGTTCAATACCATCTGTAGTAACCCTCTGGCAATCCCAAACAAAAAGAGGGACTCAGGTTGCAGCATTCTTTTCACATATGAGAAACTGATTTACTACCTGAAGTGATAATTAATGGGATTCCGTTCAGTTTCAAGTGGAGATGAATAGCACAAGAGGTGAGTATGGAATCTCAGAATGGCAATATTTTCCTGAGAGCTCTCCCAAGCATTCTGGGCTGAAAAACCTCTGTAATCGGGAGCGGCAGGTGACAGCACCTGCCAGCTGAATATCACTGATGACAATAGGTAGAAGGACTGGGCCCAGGAAAGGGAAGGACATATCTAAGAATCTTGTGTGTTATTCCTCTTCTGTTTGGTTTTATGAAGCTCACTCAGACTACGCTAATCTGTTTGTATCATTTGTTGCAATGACTTCAATTTTATTCATAAATACAATGGACTCATCATGAAAAACATTTGCATTCACTTGAGTTTGAAATAGTCTCTGTAGACTGAGAAGTTTGACTGTCAGAGTTTGAACTATAAATGCTATTGAATACTTGGACACTTGGGGGCAGGGGTCAACCCTGTGCTCTGTTAGATCAACTTTTATCACACCGGTTGTAGAAAGCAGACTGTAAATAATAGTCATTTCATGTGGCTTCCTCAGGGAGAATTATATAACAATCTTTAGCAGCCATTCTTTGAGGAAAATATTATATAAGCCCATTTTGCAGAGGAAGAAGTTGAGGTGCAGAGGGATGAAGTGACTTACATTCCCATGTTTCATGTCAGAAGGAGAATTCAGATAAAATCTCACACTACAACCTGATGGGCATTAATTAAAATATCTGGTTTACTGCTTTATTTTCATGGTTACCATTTTCCTTTCATCCTTCATAATCAATCAAAAGTTTTGAAGAACTCTCACAGGCAGCCTGTTCTCACAACCCTGGTAGGAGGCTGGCACTGCTGATTCTCTGGTGTCCCAGTATCCACAGTAGGTCATCCCCACCCTCTCCAGCATTCCTCGTTGTCCTTAGTCTGCTTTATTTTTTGTCATGTTATTTTTCACCATCTAACATTTAGGAATCATGTACTTGTTTACTTGTTAATTTTGGCCACCGCATCTGGAATACAACCTTTTCGAAAGCTGGGGTTTTTGTGTCGGGTTCATTCCTGTATCCTCGGTGCCTAGAGCAGAGCCTCGTGTGTCGTGGCCAATCGTGAAAGAATGAGTGACTGCCCTGGTTTTATAGGTGAGGTGGTAAAGGCTGGGAGAATCCTGCCCAAGGTCACACAGGATGTTAAGTGGAGGGGCTGCCCTTTGAACTCAAGGGTGAGGGCTGCCCAGTCCTCTCTGTACGGACCCACACTGCCTTCAAAATGGGTCCAGTTAACAACTGATATAGAGCTTTGTCAGGTTGGGGGCAGGTGGGAAAGAGGAAGGAGAGATATGTTGGCATTTATTGGTTTCAGAAAATTTGTCTGAATTTTCTAGATCAGAAAAAAAATCATCAAACGAGTAGAGGCAAAATCATTTGGTAATTTTCCAAACAATTCCGGCATTTCAGAAATAATCTTTAATGACTTGCATGACATCATTGAACATACATTTTAAGTACTGTGGCAACCTGTTCTGCTGGGGGCAGGAGTGAGTGAGAACTATTTTATTTGATATTTAAAATAAAATATTAACTTCCCACTTCTCACCCCAACTAACACCATCTTAGTTTTCAGTTCTTCCTAAACATCAGATGGCACATTGTTTAAATAAAGCAAGGCAGAACTATGCTTATTGAAATCATAAAGTGTTTTGGGTGGAAATTGGAGAGGCATATCTCAAGGTATTTGGACACTTAACACAAGATCCAAGGATTTGCTCTTGACTTCAGATATGCCTGAAAATCATTAATACTTTATGGACAGAAGAAGTTTACCCAGGAAGAAAAAAAGAGAGCTGAGAATGTTTGTCAATGGCCTGAAAGAGAGAACAGAGCCAGAGGACAGCCACCATTTCCTAACTCATGTGACATATTAGGAATTCTGTCCAGCTATCCCATAAAGTGGTTATCATGTTCATTTTACAGCTGAAAATAAGGCTTAATATAGCTTTAAAAATGTGCCCAGGATAGCACAGGTCATGAGTGGTAGAGCCAGGATTCAAACCTAGGAAGGTTGGTTTCAAATTTAAAGCTGCTGAGAGATGATATGATGACCAAAGAAGTCTCAAAATCCCTATTTTTTTAGAGCCTCATGCCTGGGAGACTGGACTGAGCATGAGACATGGTATGATGAGATCCAGATTTTGTAGTTAATTGGCTCTAATGTACTTAAAGCTAATGAGCTTCAGTTTTCTCAAGTAATATGTGGATAATGATACCTCCCTTATAGGTTTGGTGTGAAGATGAAAAGGAAAAAGATGATGGATGTGTGTGAACCATGCCGGCCATCAATGCTCAGAGTGCTTTTGGGCAATCAGAATGTGCCTTCATATTTCCATCTGTAATGCCCCTTCAGCACTTTTTAAATTTTTTATTTTTGGTATAAGTTGAGGAGGAGGGAAGTGCTCACCAAATACATCTAATCATGAATCTCCATCCAAAGGTCATGTGGATCAATAAGGATTTTAACTGAAAGGAACCTCCTAGAATTTCATATCAGAGACATTTCTAAATAGGGGGTGAAAATGGCAGAGAAATCTACTCTTCCTGGTGTGGGAAGAAGAGAACACAATGCATTTTGGAGAATAAAAGCCCCCAAGTCTGACAAACTTGTCCTGTCAACTGACGAATCTTAGGAAATGTTAACTTTGATAGCTCCAAAAAAAAAAATGCCCTAATGAGGAATCAGGGTCTGAGAGCTTTTCTACATATGTAACAATGACTCACTCAGTTGTTGAATAACTACTATATAAGTGACATTGTACTGTGTTCCCATATATTTTCTTTTTACAGCAGTTTTTTTTTAGTTCTATACCATGCCCATTTTACAGATAGGAAAACTGAGGTTTATAGAAGTTAAGGAACTTGCCCAGGTTTGCACAGTAAAAACAGACCCCAAATCTGGACTGTCTGTCTTTAAAGCTGCTGCCTGTAGCTACTAAGCAAATGAAATTCTTCAGCCTTCAGATATGGTTAGATTGCTTACTACCATCCCAGACAGGGAGGTCATTATAACTTGAGAAAGGACTGAAGGTTTTTTGCAGAGGAACAGGTGGAGCAGGGCCTCTGCAGAGCGGATGAGGAACTGTTTCGGCAGCGGTTTGCCCTGCCCCGTGTTGGTCGACAGCGACAGGTACAAAGATCAGAGAGTCGTGTCCTGAGTTCCCCGTTTGAATGAGGGTATTTTCAGGCAGAAGGATGAGGGCACACCTAAGCTAGGGAAATGCTTATGTAACAAATGTCCTGGAATACAGAGAAAGGTTATGGAGGTAAACTGGAAAGAGGGCTGACTAAGCAACAATTAACAGGAATGTGTTGACAATTTACCAGCACTGGCAGTCTGCAAATATCAAGGAGAGATTTTCTAGAGGAGAGTAAGCAAAGGTGTAACAAATGTAAGGCATAATGGTATAATAATTGCTCTTCAAATTGCATTGAATAAAATTAAGGAAAAAAATTAGGCCGAATGTCAGGAAAAGCTGCTACTCTGACAGAATTAGTGTCAGCTGGAGCATGCAAGGTGTCAGGTTCCGCCTGGCTCTGGCTGCACAGCCCCCTTGGGGTGAGGCTACAGCCACACTTTCCCATTCGGGACCTGGTCTCAGCCCCTAAGCTGAGGCCTCCGGCCACAGTGTGGAGGTACTCCCGCACAGCATCGAGCCACTCTTTAATGTATGCCTCCATTTCTTACAACCGGCTTTCAACTTATTTCTACACCTGCGTTCCTCTTTTTAGCCTTGTCCCCATTGCTGGTAGTCTGTCTTGTCTCCTGCGCCTGAAACCCCATTTTATTAAGCTAGCCAGCTATGTATGTGTAAGCATAGGGACTCTAGTTCTCTCTCTGCCAGGACTCCCACACGTCAAGTAACCGTGGGTCTACTGAAGTTAATTGACTGCTATTGGATTTTCTTTGTTAAGCTTCATCTCCCTTTTAGGAAATCCATGTCTTTCATTTGATTTTCTTCACATCGGAACTCTTATCTTTAGTATATTGATCTACTTCAAAGTTTTCATGCTTAATATTGTATGTCAGACTTCCTTTGACCATCTGTAGCTGAGTATGGACCTCCCCACTCCTAAACCCTGTGGCCCCATCCCATTCTATTGTGTGGATCTACTTATAACCCTTGGCCATTTCTGGCCCCTTTCCTTCCATGGTAATACAATTTGGGTATGTCTAGTTATGATTATGGAGGCTGAATTGAAGAATCTCTGGGGAGGCATTTTTGATTGGGTGACAGCTGAGCTGAGTCTTAAAGAATGAGTTGTTCATCAGGTTGACTGTGGGAGGGGAGGGGACTGAAAGAAAAGCATTTCAAATACAGGGAATAGCAAAGGTGGGAAGAATGACATGGCTTTCAGTTGTAAGTAGTTTAGTGTGGCTGGAGGCTGCTGTGTGGCATGCAGAATGGCCGAAAGTGAGGTTGAAGAAGTAAGGGGGTAAACTTAGAAAGGATTTACATGCTATTTTAAAGAGGTTGGACTTTGCCTTGAAGGCAATGGGAGACACTAACAGATTTTAATTGGAATAATTAATTAGATACACTTGCATTTATATTCGAGAACCATGATTAAGTAAAAAGAGTGGGAGATGGGGACTGATAATGCAGAGAGGGAGACCGGGCGGGAGACTGTTCCAATGTTCCAGCCAAAGGTTGATGAAATAATGAATTCAAATAAATGAGAGTGGAGAAAAAAGATAAGAGTGACATAAAGGAATGGGAGAAAGATTTTTGAGGTAGACTTGATAAGACCTGGTAGCTTATTAGGCAGAAAGAGTAAGGAGGAGGGAAGACTCTAAAACAAGTTCCAATTTCTAAATTAGATAAAAGGACGAATTCCTCTTAGACAGGTAGACAGCCAGTTACTGGATTACTCTCAGGATGTGAGCTTGGTAAGACCCAGAGATGACCTATGGGACTGCAGAGCACAGAATGAAGGTGAAACTGAAGTCCAGGCAGGCACTGAAACCAAAGTGTCAATCTAAAGTGGCTGAGCAGAGAGAAAAGCCGAGCACGGATACCATCTCAGAACCAGAAGATTCTTAATGGAGGGTGCAAGTTGGAGAGAGTCTCTAAGCTACTCTGATACCTAAGTTAGGAGCTGGGGAGGAGAGATGATGAACTCCATCAGGTGCATGCTGAGTGTGGAGTGTCTGTGGGCCAACCCAGAGGTGTTCAGCAGACAGTTGGATTTATGTTGGGGCCCTGGGGAGTGAGTTACAAGTACATAGGCAGGGTCTAATCTAATGGGGATAGGTGAGGTTGCCCAGGATGAATATAGAATTCTGGCGATACTTAGCCCACACTTACATCCTCTTTCTTGTCCCCATAACATTCTAATTCTCTTTCATCATTCCTCTTCCATTAGGAGCTCCTTGGACTTCTGCTTGTTACACAGATCCACTCACAGCTCCCTTGGAGCTCCTGCAATCCTCCTTGAGCTTCCTTTGCTGTTCTGATCCTTTCTAGACATCCCCTGCGAGGCTTCAATTATCTCTCAGCTTTTCTGACTCACTCAAATCCCTTAAATCTTAGCCGTGAAATGCTCATTACTCCTTGTAGGCATGGCCCTTTTGAAGCCATTGGGAAGTTACAAACAACAACAATAAAAAATAAACGTGATCTATTTGCTATAAAACACTGATATAACTTAAAAAAACCAAAAGTGGCAGTTTTTAAATTGAACTATTTAATCTTTCCTTCTTTTTAAAAGATACTTTATTTATTTATTTATTTTTTACAGAGATGGGAAGGGACTGAGAAAGAGAGGTGAGGAACGTCAATGTGCAACAGACACATCGACCAGTTGCCTCTCACATGCCCCCAACTATCAACCTGACCTGTAATCCAGGCAAGTGCCCTGACTGGGAATTGAACAAGCGACTTTTCAGTTCTTAGACCAGTGTTCAATCTACTGAGCCACACCAGGCAGGGCAAATCTTTCCTTCGTTTGAAAGAGTAATATCTAGTAAAGATTTTAGGTTATTTTCTCAACCATTTATATATTTTAATTTTGATCTAGATTGTTCTCCATTAAAAAGGGAAAAGGGGTCTTGAGTCAACCATTCAATATAATGTCAAAAACTGCGCACATGCCCATACACTGCAAGCCAAATTCCATTACTAGTAACTGAGGGTAAAGACAAATCAATTTTTGCATGTGTTTTGAGAAACAAAATTTCATCCAATATTATTACAAATGGTTGAAAAGTCATACAAAGCCAGATTGACTAGTTCTTTAGCTAACTTTCTATTAAAGATGCTTGTAAAATCACGTCACATTTAAAGACTCAGGTATCTCTCAGTTACAATGTAAACTTGCTTTGTGTGTTTTGAGACAAAGAATTACCTTTAACTCACGTTTTTAAAAGACAGAGTAGTATATTGGAAAGGTCCTGAGCTTTGCAGACTGGAGTACATGTCTTCCAATTCTGCTTCCTCATGTTATAGATAAGAAAACTGAGGACAAAGAGGCAAGGTCCCACATAGCTACAGAATAAATGGTAGCTCTTGGATTCAAACTCAAGTTTCATGTACTCAGCAAGGCTGCAGACTTTATATGGCACAACCTTTCTTCCAAATGGCCTCTCTTACGAAAACACTATGTGAAAGCCTTAACTTTGCTAAGCCTCAGGAAGGTTCTTTAAAGTGAGGATATTTATTCGTATAACAGAATTTATATGTGGAATTGTCATAGGGATGCAATGAGAAAATATAAATTCAAGTGCCTGGCACATAGTGAGTGCTAAAAAATGTATTTATTTTTTGGTAGCTGAGAATCTTGGGAGTGAAGTACCTTAGTTTTGTCAATAGGATCTAGTATAAGGAGATGTCACAGAAACTGTTGTATCTGTGACATCTCCTCACATGTGAAGAGGGGTTTTTGCTTCTCAGAATAGACACTTTTTGTCTAAAATTTTCTCACTGATCCTAGAAGGACACCATCAAGTGTTCATTCACTTTATAGCAAATAACATTACTAACATTACTAAAGTTCTTTCTGTGCTCTTATTTTAACTAGTGGCTCAAGAATATGTTTAGTTAACTTGTGGCCCTGTTTATCACTATGCAGCATCAGCACAAAATCAGTAAGGAACATTAATTATCAAATGTGCCAGTTTTGTGACCATTAAGTACCTCATTAGATTCTGTTTTGGAAACTGCATTTAAGAGCGTCTTTGCAGGAAAGAGCACAACCTGACCGACACTGCTTCACCACCCCATACTGTGGAGCGCACTCATTTATTTAATGCCCCTCTTTCGTTTACTGTTATGCTGCAAGACAACAAAGTAATAATTTCTCTTTTTAAGTATAACTAAAAAAGAGTACAACCCCAGCTTTCCAACACATGCCTTGTTTAAGGGAAAAGCTACAATCTTCATATGAAAAAATTCAAAACTTTGTAGACTAAAAAAAAACCAGAGATGTATCTTGAAGATCAACCTGTAATTTCTGTTTTGTATTTAAGCTCCTTGTTTGAATGGTGAAGCTTGTCTACACCTATAATCATCCTTCCTCATTGTGCTTGCTGGAATGTGGGCAAAACTGGGCTCTGTTGACAGGTTTTATATCATGTCATTCTTATAGGCACTGATTTTTCTCTTTTTTGTAGTGGTTATGAAAATCTGATATGCTTCAACTGCGGAGGAAAAAAATAGAAGAGAATAAAATAAATTAAAACTATGTTTAAAATATATGATACAGCCTAACCTTTTCTCCATTAGGGAAACTATAGCTGCAAAAATAGATTAAATACAAATTTGCTCTGCTTTTAAACCTACTTAAGAAACACCTATCCTCTCTGTTCATATAAATTCCAATGGAAAACACGATGACATGCAATTACTAATCTCAATGTACACAGCTATGCCTCGGGGACTTGGTGGTTCATATTTTACTGTTCTGTAATCAAATACAAAACTAATGAGTAAAAATATGCTTCCCCCAATAAATTTCCAGCACCTGGACAAGTGTCTGACAGGGAAATGGAGGATGCACACGCAAAATTCATTCTGCAAAGCTATTAAAGTGTTATACTTGCCAACAAGTGTTCATTAAACAAGAATGAAGGATCTTTATGCCAGTTTCTTACCAAAGGCTTTTTAATATTTTAATGGAGAGTAAAGACTATTTATCTGAACTCTGATCAGTTAATGTTCAGATCTGTTATGAAGAAACAAGGAGTCCTTTATAATACCTTTCATAAAAATCCACTTTGCAATGCTTCAAATAAAGACTAAGGACTGTAAAAGATTATGCTGCATATAAACAAAATCAGTATCATTTTGAAATTATATGGTTATCCGTGGAACTCCTTAGTACATTAGAATCATGCTGTATTTTTATTTAAAAAGTGGTTAGCAAAATCCAGTATACAAATGGAAAATGGAATTAGAGATGGCATCTCAGCCATGTGACTTTATCCAGGCCCCAGAAAGTAAGTAGCACAGTTAATGGGGCAGAATAGGGGAGAGGAAGGCTCATCTGCCATCTAAGACCTAGAGGAGAGGAGGAGAGTGGAGGAAAAGAAGGGAAGGGAGAGGAGAAGCCACAACATCACTGTGTAGTGATGAGAACTGCTTTTCAGACTAGAATTCAAACAGATAACTCTCTACCTAGGAGCCAAATATGAACATACACAAAACAAAACATTGGGAAATGAAAGCGGTCTTGTAGGAATTTTAATAGAGTACTGATGAAGCAATATGTTAGTGCCACGTGGCCATTCACTCATTCACATTCACTTTTTTTCACTTACTTCCACCATAGGAAACACACACATATGCACATTTATGCATACATGGGTACATGCAGAAACATGACACACACACACAAACATAAGTATTTAAATCTGAGTGCTGGGGCCGACAGTCAGTACAGAGGCAGGGCCACAGCTACAATGACAGTTTTCAGGACTTTATCCCCTGTACCTGTGTTGTACATGCTAAGCTTGCCCTTGTACATGTCTAGGAGGTAACCAAGCAGATAAAGTAGAGCAGAAGGAAGGCCTAGTCTAACTTGAGTTTTTCTTAATTTCAAAGAAAGATTAATAATAATGCTTAAGCTGGCACTTGTTAGGCACTGTGCACTAGGCACTGTTTTAAGAACTTCACATTTAATTTCCTGTGCAATGAAGGACATACTATTATTAACCTTATTTTACGGATGAGAGAAGGGATCAGGATGATCGCACCACTTATTTGTGGAAGAGGCAGGCTACAGATCCAGACAGTCTACACTTTACAACCAGACATTTGACCAAAAGCATTAGGAACATTCAGAATGAGAGTTAGGACAGATGATGCCTAATTTGTGTTTCTTGTACCTGGATTAGCCAATCGGCTGAGAGCCCACAGGGGAGGGGCCATGTTCTGTGGAAACAAACCCCATAAAATGCAAAGGTTGGGGTCACGGGGGCCACTCCTTTTCTTGTGACCTTGCAGATGTTCTTCAAGTGCTGGGGTGATGATTCAGTAAATGAAGGTAATAAGTATGACTAATGAAGAGCTGGGAGAAATAATGCATACTTTTTGAATATTTTGAGCTCCTCAGATGAAATGTTAATTTTGCTGGTGAAATATATTACAGCACTCCAGCAAATTCCCACCTGGGCCCAAAGTGCTCAGGGATGCTCAAGTGAAACCAAAGACACCTCTTAGAATTGACCTCTGCATTTCTTGGGATCTGCTTGTTCTATAACTGCTGATGATGTATAAGTAATGAGAGGACGTTTTTCTTAATGTGAGAACAATATCACAATTATTGGCTGGTATCTTTTCTTTGACTTCTTTTTAAAGAGTTTAACACATTGTAAGATACTCTTTAAGAGCTTTGATTTGGAGGCTTGAGTTTCAAAAAAAAAAGTCTTGCAGTGAGACAATATAAAAATCAGCTTTGGATATAGTTATCTTTATCTCTGGTCCTAGGAGGGAGGAGTGAGTTTAGGGAATTGTTTTTTAATGAGAAAAGAGAGCAGGGTCATGATTTGGATTAATGAATTTGACATTCAGGCCAATGACCTGTTTAGGTCATTGGGAAAACACGTTTATAGGCTTTGGCACTCATTTGTAAAAAAGACCTGTTTCCCAATACCCAAACCAAGAAGGCCACCAGGGTCTGTGTTCACACAATCATCCAGCTGTTAATAGTGAGGTACGAAGAGGCCCAGAACTTCACATCCTCACCAAAACCATCTGAAGTCAATACGACTTCCCATAACTCACAGGCAGATTACTTTCAGTGTGAAAACCCAGTGGGAATGTCAGCTCTGATGACCTTGAATAAACAGAAGGGTCTGATCTTCCTCCTTGTACCAGGAGGTATCTAAATTTTAAAAACCATGGGGAGAAACAATGACTAACAATTTGGAAAACCCCACTAGCAAGAAAATGCTGGTAAGAGTGGGGAGAGTAGGTAAATGTGATTTTTTAAAAATAAACATATAAACTATAGGATGAGAAAAACAGATTTCAATTTTATTTATTTAACTTTTTTAACGAACACAGAAAGTGCTTGCTGTGTGCTAGCCGCTGTGCTAAGTGTTTAATAAAGTTTGACTCATCAAACTTCCTCTTTCGATGCAGTGCTAAGGCTAAGAGATTGTTTTATTCTGAAACCTGGAAGAGAGATAAGGTTGTCTCTGTACATTAAAGTGTCTTGCCTTATAAGGAAGCATTTGACTGCACTAGATTAAACTCATAAAAGCTAATGAAGAGTCCTCCTTAATACACATTTCTTTTTTCCTGTTTGGACTTGAAGTGACAACATTACAGAAACACCCTGCAGGTTTTTATCTAAATAGCATCCTATAAAACAATGTCCTCTTGTCAGTCACCACTAATTCAGCACAGTCAAGCTATAAATCTGTCTAAAGGCCAGCAAAGTGCTTAACTTGGCACATCACTAATAAAATTAGGAATGCGGGTTTATTACATGAACCTTAAGTAGGTTTGGCTAAGATATTAAGATTTTTGCTTATGGCAACCATGGCTAATGTGGATTGGTATTTTCATTATAACACACCCCACAGCACTTCCCAGCAACGTCTCAGGTTTCCAAATTGGAGAATAATCTTCTGCACGTTCACCTTCTCTGGTAGGTGCTGCAGCTGGAGCCCCCATCTCTAGAGCCTCTTGCACTTTAGGGTACCCAAGAATGGTAAAGACTTTTCAATAATGCTAATTCTGCTGAATAAAATTAGAGCAAATTAATTAATACTTCTATTAACGTAACCTGATTTCACTTTGTTCAAGAACAGAAGCATTTATAGGCTTTTAGCATGCACTCAGAAATATCATTTCAGCTCAGGGCAATTTTGAGAAGTGATTTATAAGCAGCTGCAAATGCTTCTTCTAAAATGGTAAAATTTGAGGAAGCCTAATGAACATATGTTAACCAAGTTATCCTGTGGTCTTGGGTATTTCATTTTTTAAATTATGAAAGAGCGATAACTATATACTCTCTCCTCAGCCAACATTTCTTGTGATGGCCCCTTTGCTTAATGATTTAGTTTGCAAAGGGGGTTTCTAGGCTTCCCTGTCTCATCTCTGAACAATTTTACAAGGTGGATGGTGCAGGTATTATTATTCTCATTTTCCCAACAAGGACACATAGCAAAGACCAGAGCTGAAACTGGAAATCAGCTCCCTACCTTATCTCAAGACTGTCTCCCTATAAAAAGCCTCACTTTGTGAGTACAGTATTTACAGTTATTTGGAATGTTATCATCTCCGTTTGATCCTTCCATCACCACCGAGAAATGCTGTGCATGTGTAAGTGTGCATTCATACGCACACTTTATCTCTTTCCCTCCAGTATATCTATTTTCTCAGATTCAAGGGCTGTTTGATTCTTCCCTTTCCAATGACACCAGCTTCCTCACTTTCCTTTCTTACCAAATCTACTGAGAGTGTTTGCGTTGGCAACCTGCATTATGGTGCTTCCATTATGAGATTTGAAATGCAGTTGTGCAGGGGGGAAATGAGAAGCTCTCTTTAGCATGCTACAATCTCAAAAACCTGTAGATGGGCAAAGTCACTAAAGTTCATTTCATGAAAAATACAACACACCACAGAGAGGAAGTGTGATTGATGCCTGCAGAGCAAACTGTTTATCAAACACATTTTGCAAACTTTGACATAAATTGTTAAGTTGCCTTATCACTCAGACATTGTAAGAATAGCATCTTCATAGGAACTTCCCCCAAATTCTTTAATGACCTCTACAAACCTTTATCTTATCATGATCTGAGTTGCTACTATAATAAATCATTTACAAATAGTTTAAAAGAGAAACTAGTATCATACACGTTGAGTCCTTTTCCAAATGTAAGAAGGCTTCAATACTCGCCTGGATATTGTACTCTTATGAAGAGATAAAAAAGAACTTACGCTCAATACTAAAGATTCAACAGAAGTATGAGTGCTGCAGCCTATTCAGATTAATTGGAGGTTAATTACACATGTGGTAAATCACGCAGGCCCTTTCATTTTCTCCTTTCCTGCTTTTTGACTTTTATCACTTACTGGGTGGGTGGGTGGGTGGGTAGGAGTAAACAATGAAAGTTAAGTCATTCAATTTCTAACATTTATGAAATTTGACAATTAAGATAATATTTGAAGGTGGTGGTATACTGTTGATGTTCTAGTGTTTAAATTGTGTCTGTCTTTTGTGATTCAATCAAATCACTTATATTAACAAATCACTTATATTGAGCACTTACTATGAGCCAGACATTGTGCTAGGTATTAGGTGGCATGAGCAAGATATCCCTGACCTCAAGGAAACTTAAATTCTAATACGTTGCAAAAACTTAACATATTGTTTTTTTATCTTTAAAATAACAGAGATGGCTCAAGTAATTAACAGAGTAAAATAACAGAGATGGCTCAAGGTCTTTCTAGTTTCAGTGCAGGTGATGATGATGATGATGATGATGATGATGATGGTGGTGGTGGTGGTGATGGTTTTGCTGAATCTTGTCCATTTACTCTTTCTCACATATTTTCCACTCTTCTTCACAACACTCTCTGCCCTGGGAGAGTGAGACTGAATTTGTTTGCCTTCTGGCATTTGTTGTGTCTGGTCAATGGGAAGTCTCTGTGGTAAGATCAGAGGGAGGAAGGAGAGAGAGATCAAAATATGAGTTCTTCTGGCTCATCAGTTTGTGGGTGTGACTTGAACTGGCTGTGTCACTCCGTGGAAGGTCCCTAGTTTTCTCAAGGCAGCCCTCTGTATGGCTCTCTCCCTCAGTAAACAAGTGCTCCCATCACTTTGGGCAAGGGTATGGCAAGAGCACCACTGTTACTAGCCCCAGAACACTGCACTGTTCCTGTGAATTTCTTATAACCTGAACACTGCTTTTTAAGTAGTCCCTCTATAAACTGTCTTCATATCTACTTACTTGGAGGATGCCATCTATTTCTGGCCAGGACCATGGTCGATACACTGTATTTTTTGTTAATTGGTTGAAATCAATCTGTGAAATCTTGAGTAATTAATGCAAGTTACACATTTTGAGGAGGGGTTTTAGGATATATTCATTTCCAAAAGATTTTATCCATTTCCCTTGGCATAGCAATTACTTCCTAGCATTCAATTTAATGGGGCTAACAGGTAGAATACGATGAGAGAATGAAGAGCCATAGAAATTTGGCAAGGCTGAATTATATTTTCCAGAATTCCTTTCCCTGTATGGTATGGGTTAAGGCGGATCACAAGAGACATTTCTTGCTTGACAGTTGGAGGGTGGGAGTGAAGCAGTCGTCATATTGTTTTATAGTCTCAAAAGGGCAGGGCACGGTCACGAGGCAATCTTGCAGCTCATGCACCTTTTTACTCCTGTTGACTGACTTCACTGGTGTGGATCGCAGCTTGGCCTGCAGCTGATCTATCGTTCCCTGGATTCTCCTTCACTTTGTTCAACTCCTCCACTAGGTGTTAAGGGGAAAACTAACTTATTCTGCAACTTATTCTACTATCTACGTTGTAAGCATTGAGAACTGACATGGGTTCTCATGCAGAGAACTGACAGGTGGATTGAAATTCATATTGGTGGGGTCTTGTTTATTCTTGCTGTCCTTATGTTCCACTTTCCCTTTTCAACTCCCTGCCCCTAGGATTTCAAACCCTATGGGAAGAAAACAACATTACAGAAACTGGGTAGTTTGCTCTCATAATTGGGTAAGAAAATAATCACTGTAATAAATTTTTCTCTCTATCTTATTCAGTTACATATAGATATAGGGTGTATATATACATGAATATATGTATATGTGTATATATATTGGACTTTCCAGAAAGTATACAGCCATGCACTATGAAAAATAGAGACATTTATTGAAGAAAGTACAAGATACAAGAAACATTGTATTCTTGTAGGATACTGATATTGATGCATCAGTCCCCTTCAAAGTAGGCAACTTGGAACCTCACACAGTTCTCCCAATCACCATTAGCTGCCTTATTGTATGTTCTTGAATCTCACCAACAGTCTGAAATCTCTTCCCTTTCAAAGGTGATTTTAGTTTTTGGAAAAGCCAGAAGTTGTAGGGCACCAAATCTGGGCTATAGGGGGACTGAGTCACCTGGGTGATGTGATGTTTCACAAAAAAATTGCATGAGACATGACACACGAGTGAGCATGCTCTCATACTGAAGCTGCCAATCACCACTTGTCCATAGCTGTGGCTTTCTGACTCATCTGAACAGTTTTCATGGAGGAATTTTCAAGCTTAAGAGAAAATTTGATGCAGATTCATTGCTCTAGTCACTCAGTCATTTTGAATGAGATGGCTACACAGTACATATACCCACTCAATGGTGTCTACCATCCTTACTGACTAGTACAGTGAAGTTGCCATTGTTCACACATGTTCATTACAGTCCATTCTCCTTGGCTGCCAGGTTACACTGATGTCACACAAACCATTCTCATTATATTAACAATGGTTGGACTTTTCCCCGACAGACCTCAGTATATCTATCTATGTCTATATCTCTATCTATTCTAGTGGTTGTGCTTCTCAAACTGAATCCTGCCATATATTGACTAAAACTTTTTAGTAGGCTAAACTTCAGGCATGTCCTCTTTAAATTATATATGCTCTTCATATTGCCAGCCAAGAACACATCCACCAAGACTGAACCCTGAATACCATGTCAAGTACAAAGAAACACTTCTTCCTAAAATATTTTATTTGGCAAATGGACATAAAAATGGGTACAATTTTTTAAACTGGTAAATTATGTAAAAATACCTGAGGCAAGCTGGTAAACACACCTGTTGGCTTGATGCCCCAGAACTGAACCCTGGAGATGCCATAGAAGGAAGACAGAGGTTAATGTCTCCTAGAAAAAAACTGTGCAAAAGTCCTGGAGAGGCAGAAAATATTTGAATCATGAGGTCTGTGCATGGGGAAGGTATAGATGAGCAGCCCAGAGTGGAAAAAAAATGTGTAATAGTGGGGTGATAGGCTGGTGGTGAGATTCTTAGATATACTTATTACCCACCGCCAAATCACCATCAGGCAGAAAAACATTGGTATCATTCTAGCCTGGTGCCAGCCAGAGTAATAGGATAAGATGTGGATGGTACAGAGGTCTGGCTGTTTTGGAGAGTGTAAGTGCAGAGGTGTAGCCAGTATTATCCTTCTGAAAAATAGTCAAATATATGAGGTGCAGAAGTACTATGACAGGCCAAAACTGAAACTACTTTTGTTTTGTATGAAGTAGAAGTAATGAATCAAAGAAAACACAAATTTAAGATAAGCATAATAAACATCCTCAGATTGGCAAATTGAGATATTGATAACAATTACAAGTTATAAAGAGGAATTAATTTAAAGCCTAGGAAAAATATGGCAGACCAAAGAAAAGAACTTCACAGATAAATAAAATGTCAGGTAAACCAAAAACAAATTATCTCAAAAATATTTTATTCATTTTAATAAATATTTTAAATAAATACATTTAATAAATTTTAAAATAAATTTAATTTACTAATTATGTCAACAAATAGATTTATCTCAAAAATAAATCTGGTCAAGGATTTCTGTCAGGAGACAAAAGGGAAGCACAAACAAAGCCTAAAAGAAAAGTTATAAGATATGGAGGCTAGAAGAAGAATGTTAGGATATGGATAATAGAAGACCCAGGAGGATAAGTAAAAGTAAGAGAGAAAATATTTGATGATGTGTCTGAAATTAACCAGAAATAAAGATGAAACACATCTGATTCGAAAGACTCAGGTTTTCCCAAACAAAATGATGCTGAGGAAAAAACCTTACACTTGGACATATATTAGTAGCATCAAAAACAAAAAAAAAATAAATTATAAAAACTGTCATAGAGAAAGAGCAGATCAGTCAATGAAAAGAGAGTTTGATGTCAGACTTCATCAGGGAGAGGAACACGGCAAGGAAAATAGGGACTATAAAGATCTGTGTTCTGTATCTGCTGTCAGGTTCAGAAGAATCATGAAAGCTGCATTTTACTCTCCTATTCACTGTGGTTCTGTGAATGCAGGGGCTTGTCCTCAGCTTGAGTGAAGGTTGCACACGGGCAGCCATTCCCTACGCAAGGGTTTCCTGACTTAGTTCCTCTGATGGCCTCAGGTATGTTGGTCTGAGTCCCTTCATCTCCCAATACCTGGGACTCGCCTGGAACAAAGCGAGTATCCCAATAAATGTTCCCTGAATTTATTGTACTGGTATAATAATCCATGAACTTCCTTCTGTAAATTAATTGAGTTAATTAATTAAACTAACTCAACAAATTTACTCAATAAACTCCGGAAATTGAGTAAACTAAACATATTCCATCAATAAATGTTCACTAAGTAAAACACAGAGTGATAGGTTCTCTGGAAACATCAAAATAGATAAAGCACAGCTCCTGGGAAAAATGTATGTGCTCAGGGGTTCTTTACTGAAAGTTAAGGTATAAAACATTTTAAGTATCACTTCCATGCAAGAGGAGAAACCTAATTCGGGAATTAAAGGAAAGAGGCATCACTTTCATTTAACGTATGTATGGAAATACTTCATGGAAAGAATGGAAGTTGGTTTTGGGTTCTGAAGAAAGGATGGGATTTCTTTTCTTTTTTCTTCTGTTTTTCTTTTCATTTTATGATTTTGAATTGTTATTCAAGTACAGTTGTCTCTATTTTCCCACCACCAATTTCCCCTGCCCCACCCATCCCCATTTCCCACCCTCAGCCCTTCCTCCCTTTGGCTTTGTCCATGAGTTCTTTATACGTATTCCTTGAAGATACTTTCCTTTCCTTCCCTGTTATCCCCAACTCCCCTCCCCTCTGGTTACTGTCAGTTTGTTCTTTATTTCAGTGTCTCTGGTTCTACATTGCTTGCTTGTTTGTTTTGTTGATTAGGTTCCACTTATATGTGAGCTCATGTGGTATTTGTCTTTCACTCTGGACTCTGAAAAGATGAAATTTCAATAAGCAATAAATTGTTGCTTGGGTTCTACATGGAAGAAATAGCAGAAGCACAGGAGAAAAGTATTCTGCAAACTGCAAAGTCATGTGGCTGGACATGAGGCTCACATGGGACAGTGGAAGATAAATCTGGCGAGACCGGCTAGGTCCAGATTGTGAACGAATTCAAAGACAAATCAAGGGGCTGGACTAAATGTAGGGGGGCATGGAGACCACTGGAGTTTCATGAGATAGAGAGAGTCATGGTGAAAACCAGATGATGGGATGAAGATTAATTTTGTACTAGTAAATGTATATACTTTTTGGAGAAATTCTAGAGTCAGAGATATGACTGCACTAATCTAAGTGGAGAAATAATTAAATCCCAAACTAGGAAGACAACAAGAGTCAAGAAAAGGCCACATGGGAGGGTGATTACTTGGGAAATGGTTAGGTATGGGCTTGAAAAATAGATACTGAAGGGTTCCTGACAAAACACCTGCAGCTTGTGGGGTATATAGTATCAATGTCTAATTTTAGCTTCTAAAGATGGAAGAAATTATATATATTTGTATAAATACATACACACTTACATGTGATATGTACATGCATGTATATAAGTGTATGTTTTCTATTGAAGAACCAAACCACAGTCTTTCACAAAAACCTTTTCTTTGTAACTTTGCAACCAAAAGAATTTTTGCAAAATATCCACATATTATGAACTTCTGCCTTCCCCCCACCCCCCGCTGTTGACAGAGAATGACCAGAAAAGCCAATCCAATGGGATTATTTTGGGTTAATTACTTTTAACAAAGTTTAATTTAACATTTTAAAAGAAAAGCAACCTAAACTAGCCTTGAGCTCCAAAATCTTCCCAGGCATTTGGATTTGTGAAAACTGAGACCAAAGGGGGAAAAATCTTGCAGTGAGCAATATAAAGTAAATTTACTTCAATTTAATATGGATAATCATATGCAGGTCTAGAGTCTTTATATTTTATAGCTTTCCTTAATGCCACATTTCCTCCTATAGACAGTAGACAAAAAGCATTTCATAACAATGTTTAGGGATTTTTTTTTCCTTAAAAAAGGAAAGGAAAGGAAAAAAAAGTTCTTCCCTAATACCAAAAATTCTTTAAATTTCCCAGCTATATTATTTACAACATTATTTTTAATGTCAGGGTTACAATACTGCATTATTGTGACTAACTGAGAACACACTGAAAACATGTGCAGTGGAGGGAGCAATATTGGGAACACAGAGCAGCATTTTCTCAAAGCCTCATTTTAGAGATGTGTTCCTGAAAGAAGTGAACATTTCACCACTAAATACTTGCTACGGCGCATTTAAATTGCTTTGATTCCCAGACCTTCCCTCTAAAGAACAGGCACTATTTGGCATTTAACATGTGCCTTGCCTTTCTTTAGGCATCACTGTATTTAAGGTACACATGGTGGGGTGGGCCGGGGTGTGCTCGTACACCTGCACACATCTGTACACAAAGAATCTACTGTATATCACTAACCACCCTGGTTATCAAAAGTTAATGGACTCTGAAATTGATACAATTCCAATATTGCAGCTCATAAAAATCAGAGTGAAATTTTATTTGTGACCTACATCATTCACATTTAAGAATATTGAGGGAATTAGGGCATCCTTCTGCATTTCACCTACATAACTGCTTCATTTATTATTTTGAATGATATTTTATTTAAATTGTGGTAAAACACACATAAAATTTTTCATCTTAACCATTTTTAAATGTACAGCTCAGTAGCATTAAGTACATTCACACTGTGCAACCAATCCCCAGAACTCTTTTCGTCTTGCAGAACTGAAACTCTATACCCATTAAAGCAACTTTCTATTTCCCTCTCCCTCTAGCCCCTGGCAAATACCATTCTACATGCTGTCTCTATGAATTTGACTAGTCTAGGTACTTCATGTAAATGGAATCATACATTATTGTCTTTTTGTAACTGGCTTATTTCACTTAGCATAATGCCCTCAAGGCTCATCCATGTTGTAGCATGTGCCAGAATTTCCCTTCTTTTTAAAGTTGAATAATATTCTATTGCATGAATATACTATGTCTTATTCATCTATTCATTTATTGATGAACAACTGAATTGCTTCCATCACTTGTTACTGTGAGCAATATTGCTATGAATATGGGTGTACATACCTGTTTGAGTCCCTGTTTCCACTACTTTTGGGTGTTTACTAAGAAGTAGAATTGCTAGATCATATGGTAATTCTATTTTTAAAATTTTGAGAAACTGTCATACTATTTTCCATAGAAGCTGTACCATTTTAAGTTTCCACCAGCAGTGCACAAGGGTTCCAATTTCTTCACATTCTTGCCAGCATTTAATTTCTGGGGTTTGTTTGTTCATTCGTTTGTTTTGATAGTGGCCAACCTGATAGGCATGAGGTGATATCTCACTGTGGTTTTGGTTTGCATTTTCCTGATTGTTGGTGATTGCTGGACATCTTTTCACCTGCTTGTTGATTGCACAATACCTTTTGACTTGTGGATCTGAATAAATACAAAGACAAGGATGGAAAGCAAATTTCCTAAATTTCCCAGGACTTTGGAATGGCAGTCAAAAAACATTTCTTAAATATGCCCTCTAGAAAAGGCTCTGGGCTAGAAATAGAAATTTTTAAAAATACATAAATAAAATAGAGGAGCTTAAGAAGAGTCTGCCTGCAGAAATCTAGTGGAGAAGACAGGAAATGCATTTAAAACTGCAGTGACTCTCCTGAGACCTCAGATTCCTTGAGGAGAGAAATAACTTTGATATCCCTACAATTTCCAGCACCAGAACATCTTATGCTTTGTCTTTAGCAAATATTTTTAACAGACAAGTAAACTTATTCTTTGTCTTTGTGATCTTCAAAAAAATTCCAGAACAAATGTTTTATGCTTTTCCAAGCGATGAGCTTCAATATGGATCAACATACACTAAGCTCTTGTAAGACTTCTGAAAATAGTTGCCTTTGAAGAGGTGTGAATTTCCCTTACTTTCCCTAAAAGGGTGTTAACTTCAAAAGGCGACCTGGTGAGTGTTAAAAAATTAACACATTTAAGTCAGTAGCCAAAACATCACCCCCAATCTGTGAACCTGAAATTGAACTGGTAGGCTGAGCTGACTTTGGTTTGGATGCCAAAAAAGTCATCACTCAGCACTAATCTGGACCAATGAAAATTTGCTCTTCCCTTGGGGTGGGGAGAGGGAAGGATTTGGAGGATGGTGATGTTAGCAGGGCATAAAAGCAGAAGACAGCTAGTTATAAATTTTTCTAGACCCTTCTAACCCTTTAAACTGGCTTTAAAAGCTACTTTACTGCAAAGAATGTGCACTTAAGCTGGCCATCATCAAAAGAAACCTCTTTTTATTAACAGTGGAATAGTTTATTTGTGAAGAAAATTGACTGAAATATCTTTGCTGGGAACCCTTTGCTTTGCTTCCATTCCCTCTTTCTTGCTCATCCAGTCAGGACACAAACATACACATTTTTTCTCCAGTTCCCTGTCACTTTGTAGAGCATCCACCAATATGTTACCTGATGCCCCCTCCCTTCTTCCTCTCTGCAGTCCTTGTTTAGAAAAGATCTTAACTACCAGATACTGGTGGACAGAAGTATAAAAAATGCAGAAGTACTGCTGTTGGGCTCCACACCAGGGACATTAACTGCTAAAAGGAGCTCCCTGGGGGCATCTGGACTCACCCTTTTCTGCCTCTGGACCTGGTTGCACTTAGCTGATGCCATTACCAAAGCCTTTTAGGCCACACAGAGGCAAGGCATTAGAGTATGGCTGTGAAATACTAGGGAACATCAAGAGCAGAGAAAGAAGACTAGTGTGTAACAATAATACTAAAATAAAAATAAAGGTTTTTGAAAGAGTTAGAGGTCAAGAGACCATGGCCCAGGCTATATCTTTGCTGAAGCTCTAAGCAGTAGATAGTATATGGGTGTTTCTCAAAGGGAAAAGCCTGGATGTCGAGTGTTTTCCTTACTCATTGTTACAGAACTTGGACAATCACACACACTGATCCAAGCCCTGTCCTATTGTGCACAGTTTGCTTTATCTAGGAGATGCATTTCTAAAAGTTATCCATACTCATCCACCAGATGTTCATTCTTTCATTTAACAGAGATGTATTAACTACTAATGGCATGTCAGGCACTTTGCTAGGTGCTAAGGATAGAGGGATGACTATGACCTACTAGGCCTCACAGCCTAGCAGAGAAAAGACACATCTAAACAGAAGTTACAATGCAGGGTCACAATTCCAACAATAGCAGCAAGTTAGGGACAGAAGCAAATAGAGGGAGAGAATGTATTTGTTTCTTATAAGTCAGTGAAGAAGCTTTTTAGAGTTTTTCCTTCATCATTTTATTATCTGCCCCCCGATGTCTGTTTCTCCATTTAGAGCATTCTCACTGGCCTCCTCCATTCTCTACCTCTTCCACTGTTCTGGGTTTGGAGCCTACAAGAAGACAACTGGGGAATATGAGGATATGTTCTTTGTTATGTTTGATTTATTAATATAAGTTAATATTTATTGAGTTCTTACAACATGCTAAGCACTTTCCTAGGCATTATAAACGCTATGGTAGTAGTATGAAAAGTAGGCAAACATCTGGCAGTCACATCCTTGTTAGGAGGATATAGGAATACCTTTCCCTTAAAAGAAAGAAAGATGTCATTAACTGTAATTATATTTTAAATTAATACTCTATTCAAATATATAATAAAAATGGCCCAGCCATTTTTAGGTTGGTAAATGACAAAGAAGCTCACTGAAGTTTATTATGCAGCATGGAATATTTAAGACTTAAAGCTTTCTTATAGTTCCTCCAAAAATGAATATACAAGGCATTTAGCCATTGACCTGAATTATTTTTGTGATGAAAAAGACCTCAGCCTTGTGAATGTGTGTAGAGCCCAGCTAAGTGTTCAAGTGAAAGCAGGTCAATGAGATCTGTGTGTGTGTCTATAAATCTAATTAAATATGGTTGCCATAATTACCTGTATTGTACTGGAGATCACTGATATCTAAATGTTTATGTCTGAGTTCTTGCAGTTATGAGGTTTCATAGGGAAGTAAAAGTTGACATAATATGAAAATATTCTCCAATGTACCAAGCAGTTGCAATTAATTCTTATACAGACATCCTTATTTATCAAGCTTGGCCCAGGATACATCTCTTCCCAACAAGCCAAAGCTTCCATTGGTAAGAATTTCATTGTCAAATGTTGTACTATAGAATGCAAGCACAAGAATTACATTATGGAGCAAAGCAGAAAATCTTGAAAAAGTTAAGTTGATGAACATGATATTGCATAAGTCTCTGAGTGACCTGGAAAACCAATGACAAACAAGAATCATGAATAAATCAACCATTTAATTTCAAAAAATGGGCAAGAAGAACAAATGAAATTTAAATGAGAATGATTTTATGCTTCTGCCCCCTCTGTCAAGTATTAATTGACCATAGAGACCCAGGTTTATTTCTGGGCTGTCTATTCTGTTACATTGATGTGTCTGTTTTTATGCTGGTACCAGACTGTCTCAATTACAGTGACCTTGTAATATAGTTTGGTATCAGGTATTGTGATCTCTTCTATTTTGTTCTTCTTTCTCAAAATTGCTGTGGCTATTTGGGGTCATTTATGATTCCATATAAATTGTTGAAATGTTTGTTCTATATCTGTGAAATATGTCATGGATATTTTAATAAGGACTGCATTGAATTTATAAATTGCTTTGGGTAGTATGGACATTTTGATGATAATTCCTCCAATCCATGAACATGGTATATGCTTCCATTTGTTTGTGTCTCCCTTAATTTCTTTCTTCAGTGTTGTATAATTTTTTGAGTACAGGTCTTTTACCTCCTTGGTTAGGTTTATTCTTAGGTACTTTATTTTTCTTGTTACTATATCAAATGGGCTTTTTCCCTGGTGTCTCTTTCTGACATTTCATTGTTGGTGTACAAAAATGCCTTCAATTTCTAAATATTGACTTTGTGTCCTGCTATTTTGCCAAATTCACTTATGATGTAGAGTAGGTTTTTGATGGAGTCTGTAAGATTTTCAGTGTATACTATCATGCTATCTGCAGACAATGACAGTTTTGCTTTCTCCTTTCCAATCTGGATGCCTTTTACTTCTTGTTCTTGTCTGATTGCTGTGGCCAGGACTTTCAATGTTATGTTGAAGAGAAGTGGTGAAAGCAGAGATCTTTATCTTGTTCCTGATCTTAGTGGGAAAGCTTTTAGTTTTTGCCTGTTGAGTGTGATGTTGGCTATAGGTAAAATGGAGTATAAACAGCCTCTTCAACAAATGGTGTTGGGACATCTGGACAGCTACATGCAAAAAAATGAAACTTGACCACCAATTTACACCATATACAAAATAAACTCAAGATGGATAAAAGATTTAAATATAAATTGTGACACCACAAAGTCTTAGAGGAGAACATAGGAAAATCTCAGATATTCCACACAGCAATATATTCACTGATATGTCCTCTAGAGCAAGAGACGTAAAGGAATGAATAAACAAATGGGACTTTATCAAAATAAAAAAAAAAACTTCTGCATGGCTAAAGAAAACATCAGCAATGAAAAGGGAACCACCTGTATGGGAAAATATATTTGCCAATGATACCTCAGACTTTGATCTCCAAAATATATAAAGAACTCACACGACTCCAGGAAGACAAACAATCCAATTAAAAAATGAGCAAAGGATTTGAACAGATTCTTTTCTAAGGAGGACATACAGAGGGCCCATAAACATATGAAAGGATGCTCAGTATCACTAACCATCACAGACATGCAAATTAAAACCACAATGAGATACCACTTCACACTGGTCACAATGGTCATCACAGACAAATCAACAGACAACAAATGCTGGTGAGACTGTGAAGAAAAGTGGATCCTAGTATATTGCTGGTGAGAATGCAGGCTGGTGCAGCCACTATGGAAAACAGTGTGGAATTTCCTCAGAAAACTAAAAATGGAACTGTTTTTTGACCCAGCAATTCCATTGCTTGGATTATATCCTAAGAATCCTGAAACACCAATTCAAAAGTACCTCTGCACCCCAATGTTCATAGCAGGATAATTTATAATAACCAAGTGTTGGAAGAAACTTAGGCATCCATCAGTAAATGAGTGAATAAAAAAACTATGGTAAATTTACACAAATGGAATTCTATGCAGCAGGAAGAAAGAAGGAGCTCCACTCTTTCAGACATCATGGATGGATCTGGAGAGCATTATGCTAAGTGAAATAAGCCAGGCAGTGAAAGACAAATACCATATGATCTCACCTATAAGTGGAACCTAATCAACAACCAAAAAAACAAATGAGCAAAATAGAACCAGAGATGTGTAAATAAAGAACAAATGACAGTGGCTAGAGAGGAGTGGGGAGAGAATAATGTGGGGGAAAAAGGGAAAGGGTTGTCAAGGAACATGTATAAAGGAAACATGGACAAAGCCAAAGGTAAACAGGATTAATGGTGGCAAGTGGGGATGGGTGGCAGTAGGTGGGGTGGGAGGAAGTGGTGGTGGGGAAATGGAGACAACAGTACTTGAACAATAAAAAATAAAAATAAAAGACAGAAATTTCTGAACATGTGACTCTATTATAGTCCCAATTTAAAAGATGTTAATTAAAAAAATATTTGTTCAATGAAAAAATAAATAAGAATGATTTTATTATTTAAGGATTAATAGAGGCCTCTAGAAAAACCAGATTCCTGAATGTTGCAAATATATATATATATATATATATTTATGATAACATAGTAGGTCAAATTTGAAATAGTTTGTTCAATCAGGCTACCATAAAATTTGTTGGAAAAATAATACCCCAAAACTTAAAGAATACACTCTTTTCTCATATTAGAAATTAAAGCTGGTTAATAATATAATAGAAAATATGTTAGTATGAGATAAAATGTATACATATTTTCAAATATTTTAGATTCTCTTCCAATATGAAATCACAGTACAAAATTTGGGCCCCATTTGAAGTTGATTCCCTTTAAGTGGCTTTCTCTTGTACAAATCATCCTTGAGCAAGAAGGCAGTGTGTCATTAGACTTTGTCTCCCACTCTAGACATCAAGCCCCCAGAAATAGTCATGGATGTGACACAGGCAGTCACTTCAGTATCACTGCAAAGTACCATCTATAGCTTTGTAGGGCACAGATTTGTTAAAAAATCAATTGCTATAACTTTTAAAGGCCGATAGAAATAGGGACAGATAATAGAGGAAGCAGACTCATAATATGGTATAGCTAAAAGGAACCTTAAAGTCATTTAGTGTCCATTGCCCTCATTTTACAGTGGGGGACACCGAAGAGTCAAGAGGAGCTAACTTGCTCAGTGTCATGCTGCTAGCTTGTGGCAGAGCTGTTACTTGAAGCTGGATCTTTGGACTTGTATCTAGAACTTCTTTCTAAATGGCATTTCAGCAATCATAGCAAGTGTTGAACTCTGCATAGCTGAAGCAGAAATTGTATACTTTGATGACCTAGAAGGCACTAGCCGCTGGCTAATCAGTAGAGTTTTCTGCAATGTGCAGGCACAGTATTACACAGTGGTGAAAAACCCAGGTTCTGGGTTTGAATGAGGCTCTGCCACTCTCTCTGCTTTAATTTTCTCAATATTGAATGCCTACTATGTGCAAGTAGGTAACAATAACTCCTACTTCAGAGGGTTGAAATTTAGCTAATATTTATATAAACTACTTAAAATACAGCTTCTTAGCCATTCCAGTATGAAAGAGGAAATAGCCAGCAAGTCAATATCAGGAATCAGAGGTTGAGAGTTGTGTAAGAAAACCTGCATTTACTGACCAACGGACCAACTGATAACCTGGAGGCTGGTTAGATAACGTCAGAGGCACCTAGAAACTGTATGATTACTCTTCTATGGGATTCACCATAGATACTTATCTACTTAAGCTAAAGATTCAGTCCATCTATAATTTCTTCATGGTCTTTCTAGCTCTTAATTTTTCATTTTCTTTTTAAATGAAATGAGTTAAAAATTAATTCAGATATTGTTAAGATAAGAGAACAGGGTGAACCCAATTATGTTCATTAGCCTGGCTTTCTGATAGGGAGAAGCTTGTATTTGATAGACCAGGTAAACAAAGTCTTGACGAATTAAAGTTCTGACCAGAATTAGCCCTGATTGGCTGAGCCAGAAAACCACCACTTAAAATACGCACCTCATGCCCATGTCTATGTGCACGCAGACGAATACAGCAGTTTGGATTATCACATTTTCTGTCCCACGCTGCAGACAGGATTCAGTTCGTACACACCAAATTTCTTCACAATTTTTCTTAATAATGTACCACTCAGAGAAAATATGTATTGCAGTCCCGTAGTACTGACTTTCTATTTTAATAAAAACATTTGTTAAATAAATCTAGTCTAATTTCTTTAAAGTTCAGATTCCATGCTAATTTGCATAATTTATCAATCCTATTTTTAAACTTTCCTAAGGAGCAGATTCTTTAATCTTGCTCAAAATTTTCCTTCGAGTTTCTCAAAAGAAGAAATGCCAGGCAACCAGCTAAATTATAAAATGAGAGTCCAAAGAAAACAGTCAATCTTACAAATATGTCTCCATTCCCTCCCCACCAGTCCATTAGATTAGGCAGTGCTAATAACATTTTATTATCTTTTAAAAGATACGGAGCAAATATCCAAACTATTATGAGACCAATCCTCTTTGGGAGTGGGGAGCGTGGAGTCATTCCAGAAAGTTCCTTTTAGTGGATTCTTGAGGTTTGTGAAATGCTCCTTCTAAAAATTAGAAAACAGGAGAAACAAAAGGCTACAATTGAGCATCCAGTGCAAATGGAATTAAACTGTGAAAAGCTCCGGGGAGCAAGCGAAATCCAGTTAGGCTTTTGTTTTTCTGTAAATATATCAATCATTCTTTCAATATTTATTGAAAGGCAATAAAAGGTGGGGTTAAGAGTTTGGGCTTTGGAGTCAGATATATATGTAGTCAAATCTGGTCCTGCCACTTATAAACTGTGAGATCGTGGGTAAGTTGTAAACTTCTCTAAACCTTATTTTATTGATTGCAATAAAACCTACCTCTTGAAGTTGTAAGGATTAAATCGGATAATGCATGATATATCTTCCATTGTTTTGACACCCTTAATCATTATTTTGCTATGTGCATACTGAGTGACTACCATGTGCCGGCAATTAATGAAACAAGGTCCCCAGTATCTTATAATGTATGTTCTAGTTGAGGGAACAGAAAGTTTCATAAACCTATACCAAAAACAAAACAAAACAAACAAATAAACAAAAAAAGCATATATATCTTGTGGTCCAAAGGAAAATTAAAGCAATGTAAAAAGGCAAAAAGAGATGCATTTGAGTGAGATTGCTACTTTATGTAAATAATTCAGGGCAAGGTTTGTAACAGCATCAGATTTAACCAGAGATTAAAGGGAGCGGGGAGTAAGACCTGCAGACATGTGGGAGTCGAGTGTTTTAGATAGAAGAAACACCGCAGAGGCCCCAAGGCAGGACAATATAGTGGGATGGTAGAAGAACGCCAAGGAGACCAATGTATCTGAAGCAGAGGGAGGTCCAAAAGGAGATGGGTAAGGACAAGGAGGTCATTGCAGGTTATTTATGAGGAGCTGCAATTTGATATTGAGTGAGGCAGAAGCCATGGGAGGGTTCGGAGCAAAGAAGTGACATGACCAAGGTTTTGAAAGGATGCTTGGTCTCTGAGTGGAGAATAACTTACACTGGGAAGCAAGGATACAGTGAGACCAGTTAGGAGGGTTTTTGATCATTCAAGCAGGAGATGATGGAGGCTTAGACTAAGGGGGATGGAAGAACTGGTGTGAAATGGTCAGAGTCTGGGCATATTTGGGAGGTAGATCTAAAAGGATTTGCTGTTGAATTTGATGTGTAGTATGAGAGGAAGAGAGAAGTCAGTGATGATAAAAATTTTTAGTATGACTATGGAAAATGCAGGGGCAGCTTACTTAAATGTGGAGCACATCTGGAGTGTGAAGTGCTGTTACAGATAATGTACTTTACCTCGGTCACCACGCTTTCACTCCCTTCCCCCTTCTGTCCTTTGGAGTAGAAACTGAAAAATGAAATACCCCAACTCCTAACCTTCCTCAGATAGAGTTCTAGCTAGTAATATGTAAGTAGATGTTCCTGGCTTAACTCCTTGGGAAAAAAAAAAGAATAAAAAGTAAACAAGGCCTGGCTTCATGAGAAGGTTTTTTCCCCTATAAATAAGGATTTTATTTATTTAATTTTAGAGAGAGGGGAAGGGAGGGAGAAAGAGAGGAAGACAGTCATCAATGTGCAAGAGAAACATCGATCAGTTGCCTCCTGCACACCACCAGCTGGGGACCTGGCCTGCATGCAACCCAGCCATGTGCTCTGACTGGGAATTGAACTGGTGAGGGATGATCCCCAACCCACTGAGCCACACCAGTCAGTGCTTTTCCTGTATATTTTTTAGGTTTTTTTTTCCACCATTTCCCTGGAATGTAGAAAGAAGAATTACGTTGTAGCAACCATCTATGATGAGAACCAAATATGCATCATACAGACAGAAGATTGAGGGAGAGTAGGTTCTTGATGTCACCATACAGCAAGAATATCTTCCCTGGACTGAATGACATAAATAAGTCTGTTGTGTCAATCAAGCTTTCTGTTATTCTGAGCAGAATGTCTTCTTAACTGATAAATGTATATTAAATATCAAAGTGGTGATGATGAGTAGGCAGTTTGACCTATAATCTGAAGATAAGAGAGGAGATTAGGTCTGAAGATACTTGCCAGGACAAGCACGTGGTCAGCATGTAGATGGTATTCAGAACTGTAGGGCTGACTGGATAAACTTGCAGGGAGAGTGAGTATAGAGAATGAAGGGAAGAGCTCTGGTGGGTGAACCTGTAGCACTTCGGAATCAGAGGTCAGGGAGAGAGGAGAATCAGAAAAGAAGATGGAGAAAGCATGGCCACTGAGAGAGAAGCCATATACCTGGAGTCCTCGCAGACACTTGAAGATACCTTCCAAATGGGGAGTGATTAGCTATGTCAGATGTGAATGAGAGATGTAAAGTGCATCAGTGGACCTGGAAATACAGAGCTGATTGGTGACCTGGACAAGAGTATTTTCAATGCAGTGTGCAGGAGCTAGAATGATTATTGCATATTTACTATGCTAAGACTCGGATGGGACCTATGCTTATCAGAAACAATCCAGTATACTACCTCCTTTTCATTAAAATGGAGAACCAACCAACCAACCAACCAACCAACCAAAAAACAGTTTCATTGATGAAACTTCACTAAGGGGGGAGATGGCTATTCTTTTACCCAAGTAATAACACTTCCACAGTCTTTTTATTTAGGTAAGAAGCTTGTAAGAGAGGCATGGGAGATAGTAGGGTGTGTTAGAAACAGGAGAAGTTGAGAGGAGAACTAAGTTCCAGCTCTTCCCCACCATGCTGGCATCACATCCCGAATGGGTCATGGACCCAGCTTGGTCTCGTTTCCCTCATACCTACAACTGATTAGATTTCACTTTAAGACTCCCTTCCAGTTCTGATCTTCTACATTTCTAGACTAGCAAATAAATATTTTCACATTGATATATCCAAAACAGCACCTAGAGTGTCATGGGCACTCAAGAAATGTGTGCGTAATGACACAAAACTAGGAGACTTGCCCGATGAGAGCTAGTGTGTAAAGGAGTCAAGGGCAAAGTCTTCCAACTCCAAGGTTAGTGATAAATTTTGTCTGGATTTCAATATTTAAAATATTAAACTCTCTGTTCATAAGAACCTGTCTCTCTTTCTGCACATTTACAATTATATGGATACTAGCTAGGTAAAATAGTCAAGTCTCCTTGGCTAATTGGTCTGGACTTGAGGGACCTTCAAGAGATACACACACCTCACATGCATTGAGACAACTGATTTGAATATTATAGCATCATTTGAAATAGCTCAGAGTGTCTTGTAAGTTAAAAGGCAAGAAAAAGTCATTCAAAGAGTAAAGGAAACCTTATTTTTATTTTGAGGAGGTTTGTTTGTTTGATTCCTCAAAGTGAAAGTGTCCCAAATTCCCATACAAGCAGAAACATAGTTAAGCTGCCTGGTTCTGTCTTGAGGATGCAAATATCACAGCCCAGTTTTATGTCAGCTTGAAAGATAATGTCATGCAGAAAATTAAGACCATCTGATGAAATCATGTCATGAAATGTGGCTTGAGAGAGCAGCTTTTTGCATGTTACGATTTTATATATTTTCACACCAAAACTCAAATGAACAGGCAAGAAGCCTCAATTAATGCAAAATTTGAAAATTTCAGACAAATTTATAAGGTGTTTACTGAGGAGAAAAGGGAGGGGGAACATCTTAAATACTGTCTCTTTGTAACAGCCTTGATTTTATGTTATGTGTCTGAGGAACCAAATGCCTCAGCTTTTCATTTAGAGTTTTGAATTTAATCTGATGGCAGTTTGGATATAATACCGACGCATTTATTGTTAATTTCCTTGAAGCCTTACTATCTAACAATGTAGACCATTATCACCCCAAATACCTTCTGCGTTTGTAGGGATTTCCATATTCCACAGTGCACAGAAGCTGACTCTAAAGCAAGGCTTAAGAGGACTATATGAGGAGAAAGAATATATTTCCTTAGTAACTAACCAGTCTTTTTTTTCTTCACTGCAGACCTGTTTTCCAGAAGATGAGGAGACCTGACAGGACTTTATTGGTTCATAAATTAACTTGGTAGATTTACAATCATTACCTGTAATGCCAGTAACTTTTTTTTAGGAACTTATTTTCAAGAGAGAAAAAAACATGTTTAACTCCGAGTATGAAATTGACACCTCAAGTCACCTAGAAAAAGGTGGGTTAGTTTGTTTTTCACCTGTGGTCCTGATCCCATCTGCCATCTACAGTTATTTTAGGCCAAAAGGAATACTTAAACAAATCTTCATGCTTACATTTTCTTTCTAGTGTAAATGAATAAACAATAAAACATCATTAGCTATGAGATCACCAAGATGTAGTCAAATCTGCTGGCTTCTCTAAGAGACTGTAATGAAGTGGAGAAGGTCAAATGAGCATTACGCAAGAGTCTAAAATATCCATTACTTCCTGCTAACCTGCAAGTCTGATCCAGGAGTGAAGAAAGATAGGTTAATATCTACGTGACCTTCTCCTCCCAACTCCCACCCCAAGATGTAAATAAGCCAACTTTTGAAGATAAATGGCCCCATCCTGTGCAGACCTCTGGGCTCGGGGTTCATGAGAGGTATTTTCCTAAGGGCATGAGTGAAGGAGATTCGATATTGACAGGGAGTGGGAAGAAATTCCTACATACATCTATTGGATCAAAGTTTTCTGTTTTTTTTTAATTCATGCCCAGAAGAGACCTGCATGGAGGTCTCCAGCCCTCTCCGAAGAATGGATGCAGAGGAACAAATATTCAAATTCAGGGCCCTACATCCTGTGGAAAAACATAGGCTACTAACGATGAAACTGCCCATTTGGCCAAAGCAAATTTGAGCCCCATATTTTGCTGTGGTCCAGGCAAGCAAATAAAATTTTTTTTTTCAAGTCAGGTGGGGCTAATTATAGGAGGCAGAGAGTAGGTAAAATAGCTCCTTGTTCAGAAGCATCCACATATTTTTCTGAGATGAAGAGCAAATATTGTGTTTAAATAGCAAGCAATTTTCTATAAAAGTGCTACCGCTTGGAAATGCTCTTTATGATTTATTGCTGCCTTTTAACCTGAAAAAATATTAATAACTAAGCAGTCCTTGTTGGTATCTTTATTATGCTTAAACCCAAATAGCCATATTATAACTGGTGTGGCCACATTCAATATTTTTCTTTCATGAATGCAGCATGGGCTTATTAACAGAGACCAGAACATAAAAATAGAAGCGACCTTCCAGGCTTCAGCTGTACATGGAGATACCACAGCAGCAATAAGGCAGCTAACTTTCAGAAAGTGCTGGGGTGAGGCCACGTGGAGGATCTCTCTGCATTTCCCCCTGTTCTACCAGGTAGAGCACTTCCTCTGCCTATGGATTCATATCATCGTTCAGCTGTTTCTTCTGGGAAAGCCAGAATCGAGAACAGAATCTCAGTGAAAAAGAAACCAATAAATTAGATCTGTTTGTGAGCAATTTGCAGTTAGTTCTATTCTCCTTGCCTATTAAGATTCTTTATTTACTTCACCAGGAGATTTCTGCTGACAAGTCCATCCATTTACCTCTAGCCTAGATAAAATGATAATAAACAAAATGTCAAAAAATGTATTCATGGGGCTGTCCCCATTCCTACTCCCTCACTGTTTCCTTTTTCATCAAGCTGGTATATTAAAGCACTGTGGGAACTAAAACGTTTAAAACTGACACATTGGTGAGGGCTTTTAGTTGAGTTAATTGGTTACATTTTATGATGATGTTTATATATATATGTATGTATATACACATACATGCATACATATATATGTGTGTGAGGGCTCATAGGAGGGCACGTGTCTATCAGCTCCTACTGCTTAGTTCCTCATCTGATTTGGTTAATATTCATGTCTCTAGGACAGGGAGGTTGGATGGACATATACTGGGAGAAAGAAAATGCTCCATTTTCTACATATGGGTGATTCCCAGAGGAATGTTTTGTTTCGAAGTCTCTTTCGAGTCCTTTGGGTGAAAGGCAAACAATGAACAGTTCTATCTCACACGTAACTCCAATGGAGACACCTATAACACAAAACAGAGATCCCCTGAGGGCACTGTTATACATTTATTATAAAGCAAAGATTAAAACAATTTTATGGAAATTAAAGATAATATGGAACATTTGTCTCTCTCTCAGTCAAAGAGTAACATGAGGCAGTTCAACAAACAGCTCCAGGCAATTCCACACAAGATGATCGAATGGCTGGGACTGAGGGGACATGCAGGGCGGCTGCAGATGGAGAGGTGTGGGTTTTTCACCAGGGCATCTTGCTGGTGTTTGGCAACGGTGCTCAGGTGAAAAATGATATGCCTGCAAAATCAGAACAATGGGCCAGTCCAGGGTACTTAGGTGGTTTGCCCTCCTCAAATCTATCTCAACAGGACAGGACTGCAAACAGCAGGGTGGGGACCAGGAGGCGTGCTCCGGAGAGCTTTTTATTTCTTCTGTTTTGGGGTGTGTGTGTGTGTGTGTGTGTGTGTGTGTGTGTGTGAGAGAGAGAGAGAGAGATTTGTCCTGTTTCTATTTGATTCACATGCTCAGTGAAAAGAAATGTTCAAAAGCCCTGAAAATTTGCAAAAATTCCAAGCTGGTAGCATTTCCATTTTATATAAAATAGAATTCTGTTACCAAATAAAAGTGGTTGTCAGAGGAGAGTAAAAGATCACTGTTAAGCAAGAGATGTACTCTACTTCATTTGTACACAGGGGTCTGAGTTGACCTTTAGCACACCAAATTTATGGTGAAAGGAGGGCTTTTAAATTGTTTGTCTTATTTTGATCCTCTGTGTGGATATTTCTTTCATACCTCCCAGGCAGTAGCTCTCATGGGTAAGCTTATATTTTTGTTAATAAAAAATGCAATTGGTGCTAATCTAGACTTCCATCAGAGTCATTCAAGCTTTCCAATGTTAATAACCACTCCCAAAGAAAGGGTCATCAAAAGACTTCAGGCTGCGTGGTTTTGTGGTGAAGAGAGTGAGCCATTTTCCGAAATGTCTGCTTTTCTTTCCCTGGTCCACTGCTGGAAAACCATGGGGCATTTATTGGTTAATTGTTTTCTTTTAGTCCTGATTTCTTCAGCTGTAAATGGCTACTCTTTACTTATTTAACATGGGTCTAGGGATGGCAATAATCTATGGAGTGAACTAGTTAAGATATTGGGTTTTGATCTGACTGACCTGTGTAAGAATCTCAACTCATCACTCACCAACTCTATGACTTAGGATAAGTAACCAACTATAACTTGTTATATATACATATATATTAATTATTATAAAGATTAACTAAGATGTAAAGTATATAAAGTATGTTAAGACAGTGATTGGCACATGACGCTCAATAGATGTACAGATTTTATAAATAACGATAATAGCTAAATGTATCTGGACCTCTACACAAATAATTAACTAAAGAGGAAGCATTATCATATAATTATTATTCATAAATAATAACAGCAACATTTATATACAGATTTTTAAGGGCTCTGCACAGCAATGAATTTTAATGCCAGATCACAAGCACCATACTTCACCTTTCATTTTAAACTATATGACTTTTTCACATAGTGGCATAATGTAGTACAGACGCTTGAAACACCTCCAATTTTAATTCCCCTTCCTCCCCCACCGCCTCTCGCTTTGAGCTCTCTAATGAAAAGTAAAGGTTAGGGGCAATCTGTTTGAGGCTAAAGCTTACTAGACAGACCAGGCCAGCGGATGGCGCAGGGCTCAGAGAGTGATGTGAACAGGAAGGGATACATGGAGAAACTTATGAAACACACAGAAGGTGTCTGCACTTTTGTATTAAAAAATACACTAGGGAAAAAAAACCCAACACCAAAAATAGCAGGAAAAATATTTTCAAGCACTTTTTCTTTACTTCCTTTTGCCCTTCCAATAGGAACTATTTTGTCCCAGATGGATGAATGTGTTTAGAACGATTAATACAAAAGCCCTCTTGTTAGAATTCATAAAAAAATATAAGAGTGACCTCCTTAAAATCACAGAAAGAAGCCTGGGTTCCTGGGTAATAACACACATTAAGAGACATTAAAGGGACAAATCTTTCATTTTTACCTGATAACGTTCATCCTGGAGTGTCACTGTTTAATTGTGTGTGTGTTTTTTAATGTTTAGGCAATAAAGGAATCAGAATTTATTTTCAAACACATACTGATGTGCAGCCAAGCGATATAGTTGTTTCTTATCTCATCATGAGGTTAAGACCTATGCCTTTAAAGGGATCACAAATAAGTTTTTGGGTGTATTTCGCCTTTTAAATATTTTGAATATATGAATTCATCAGGATTTGGGGATTAGGTGACTGCTGTCTACACAAAAAAATCTGCAGAATTTTTCATTACTTTTTTATTAGTTGGCAGCAAATACTCTAACTGTGAACTTTTATGAAGCTATAACCATAAAGGACCTTCTGATACTGGTATGATGATAATTCTAAATTTCCTCTTTGCAGCTGTGGTTGATCCCTCCTATTTGGTACAATCTAGTGTGTGTGTGTGTGTGTGTGTGTGTGCGCGAGTGACTTAACAGAAGACAGTTGGCTCACTACTGTATTGCCTTCAAGCACTTTCTTGGGAAGTTCTTGAATTAAATCCGCATGGAAGCCCAATTCCCCTCTCCACCTTTCCCTTAAGGTGGTTATAAAATGTCAGTAGAAAGCAAAGCTGTTTATTTTACTTAGGGTTGGATTCTGTTAGTAAATGAGTTTCTGGTGAGGCTTAGGTCAAAACCACATCTTTCAATCACATTCTTTACATTACAAAATGTGTATTAAATTGTGCCATATATATTAATTTCAAATTCAGAAGTTCAAATTTCATCTACAGCCAAGTGAACAAGCTGAGAGACCAACCATTGAACAAGTTCTAGATTCATATTCTAGGTCCACTCTCAAAGCATTGCTTCTCTGTGATGTGCAGTAGGCCAGAAAGACAACTGTGCTGTCTTCCCAGCAGGCAGCTTTTCCAGCTGGCAGGGCTCTGCAGGCTGACTTTAACATGACAGCCTGGAGATCTCTGCAAACCGAATGTGGGAATCCTGGCAGGACAGACGGCTCTCTGAGATTCCAGAAGGTGGTATATGCTACTGAGCCATGACTGATGCTTCAGGGGTTGGGACAGTTTTCTAATATGATAGAACAAGGTAGTGACCTGGCGGCAGAAAAAGAGGATACTGGGACTTGGATTATTCTGAGATAATACAGTTTCTCTGGGCTAGGCGTTAGGGGCATTTCTTATGAGACAAAGCTATGTTTCCATCTCCAGGGTCTCACAGGCAAGAGGCCCTCACTGGACGACCGATTTCTCCATCCAGCTCTTTGCAACTATGCTCTTTAAACAGTAATGCACAAAGTGCCACAGACAGCAAGCTGCTGCTAATAGTGCATGTGCAGAAAAGATATGAAAGCAAAGACTTATGCTGCATTTTTTTCCTGTAACTCAGTTTAACTTGAAGGTATTTTATCATTTCTCTTACTAAATTCAAGGCGGTTTATAGAGAAGGGCAATGACATCAGCAGAAATTTCAGGATGGATAGTAGAAACCATCTACTTGCTTTTTTATTTTTTCATTTCCTCCAGACCTGAGCCTGTTCTTTCCACATAAAGCCGTAAAAGTCTACCATTTGTTTCAGGGCTTTGAGGAATCAGTGTACACATTCTTTCATTAAAGAGAGACAGGATACCTTTTGGTATGTGAATTTCTGTCCTGCTTAAGTTTAAAAATTCTTGAGGCCAAAATATGATGTTCAATGGTTCTCCATCTTTTCTTTTGGGAAAATTAATTTCACTTTGTTACAAAGTCTCATGATACTCCATACGTGTGTTTTAAAATGTGTGTTATTAGTCACATTCACTACTCTAGCCTTTTGACAATATATTGAAAAATAATAAATGTAGCCATACGACATCTAATACTATTTGACATAATCCTTGGTTTTAGCTCTACTCACCTCTGGTATTAGCTCCACTCTTTCCCAGGAGTCTAGAGCCCACATATTGGCAACCGCCAAACTCCCTGAATGGAGGTGGCTGCTGGAAGGCATTTGCTATTGTCTTAAGTGCAACAATATTAACTGAGTGGATCTTTTGGTATCATCTGGAATCTACCTGCTAGCATCATCCTATTTCCTTGGTGCTTAAAAACAGAGCCTGCTTGGATTAGCAGATAAACCCCCGATGACAACAAACATGTAATGGATAAGCATGCTTCCCAATCACGTGGATAATTCTACCATCACTGTGGTGTTAGCTTGCAGTATTTGCGGTATTTTTCACATGAATTATATGTCTCCACTCAAACAAACAAACAAGGAAAAAGGACTAGGGTCAACATTCTGAGGAGTGTGGAGATAAATAGGTTATGCATGGTGATAGAGCTCTCCTTATTTTTCTTCCTATGCAATGCTTCAAGGCTTATGTTTGAATGATGCATTTGACTCAAACAGTAAGAATCCATAAAATGTAGTGGAAATAGAGTAGAAGGTACTGGTTAAGAGAAGGCTTTGTAGTCATATCTAGGCTTAAATAAGTATTTCAATGCTTACCAGCTGTACGAATTTGGGCGAGCAACTCAAACTCTCTCCAAGTCTTGGTTTTATCATCCCTAAAGGAGCAATAATATTTATACCTGTAAGTTAGTGATTATTAAATAATAAAATTATGTAAAGGCTTAGCACAATTGATGGTGCATAGCAGTGCTCAAAATTTGTAGTAATGGTTGTAAGTACCTCGTGACAGGTTAGAAGAAAGAGGTTCCAGGGAATAATATCAGAGTTTAATTCTGTTTGGGTATTTCTCCTTAAAATCAATTGGCTCCATCTTCACTGTGCAGAGTTTTCTGTGCAGGTCAGGTGTCAGGGCTCACACGTGCTGTTCAGGACACGGGGACAAACAGGAGCCTGGGAGTTGACCTGGCAAACGTGACAAAGGCTGAGGAAGCAGAAAGAGTAAGGAGGGTGGTGTAAACACTGTGGGGAAATGGGAGGAAAAGAAATAAAGAGAGAAAAGGAAAGAAAAAGAATATTGGCAAAAAATGAAGGGCATTTAGGGAGCTGTGTGAATATTTCAAATGCTTGTAGTAGGACATTTAGTTGAAAAGGCTCATAGGCTGGAAATCTGCAGCTGAGTCACCACATGTCGCTGTGTATAATATGCACTTGTTGCCCAGATTTTTGAGGGTAAAATACGGATGCGCATTCTACGTGGGTAGTACCTGAAATACCTTATATTTGTTCTTGTGTTTTGTAATTGTTTGTTACATAAATTTTTTTGTACCATAATATGTTAAAAAATAAATGGCATTTTTTTACAATACAAAAAACAAGTATATAAACATAAATAAATACAAAAAATCAAATTTAAAAATTAAAGTGAAAGGTTTTTTTCCCTGAAAGTTTCGGCCAAAAATGTGGGTACGCATTATACATGGCAAACTGCAGTCATAGCAGCAGAGTGTCTTATGATCTGACTGATGTTGAGAGCTGGGGTAGAGACAGTGTGCCTTCACATTTAGGCTTCCAGTTTTTATGGTGCTCTTGTATTACCACTTAACTAAAAATGATACCACTACTAATGGCAATAATAATGGTAACTAAATTAATTGATTTCTTGCCATGCGACAGGCTTGTAGACATTTCTTAGTTTATTTAACCTCATGACACCTCCATGTAGCTGGAAATATTTTATTATGGCCATTTTATAAGTGAGAAGACTGTGCCTTGGGGAGAGCATGTGACTTGTCCGTGGTAATGCCAGGAGTAAATGGTAGAGTTCAGAGATACCCTGATCTCTCACTCCTGAGCCTGAGTCCTTAGCGGGGGTTTGGCTGCACAGGCTGGGCACTGCACAGTTCCTGGTGTTGGCTCTCATTCAGGGAATTATATGAATGGGGCAGCTCTGGAGCCGTGAGATGTAGGAGCCCCAGTTCTTAATCTCTGTAACTCAAATTTAAGGCCCCTAACCTCTCCCTTTAAATGAGTAAGTCAAGCCTTACATCTTAGTTTAATGTCTTCAATCAGAAGAAAGCTGCCTGGCCTCTCATTTTTCCTCTGTACATTTAACGAAAATAGCAATTCATGTCTGTGAATATGTTTTGAATGTGGGCATTAGCTAAAGAAGTCAAGATCACCACCAATGATGCTACTCAAGATAAATTCATGTTAATCAAACATCTTTAAATAATATCTGGACTCTACTAGTTTATATCAGATTCACTTCTAGAGTTTGGACTCCTGAATTAATATAAGGAAGAAGAAAAAAATCTTTTCCAACTAATCCTTAGCATTGAGGACCACCATCACGAAACTGACAGACTGTTTGATCTTGTCCAAACTGCTGTGATCTGTTAAAATTAATAGTATTTAATGTTGGCTTTTTCTTCCAGGTAAATGAAAACTTGCTTTGGAAGAAAACAATATTTGTCTTTTCTGAATCCCAAGGGTAGGATGTTTTGTTGCACATAGGAGCCCAGGCTGAGATTTCAAGAATCTGGTTGAAGTCTAGAAATGTTCAAAAAATTAAAAAAAAAAACAGAACAAAATTGTTATACAGCCAGAGCTAAAGGCTGGGGTAGAAACTAGAGGCTGTGGCAGCAGAGCCGCTATATGGAAAATTGGACAGGGGCACAGCAGTGCCAGCCATTTCCTACGAGACAGAAAGAATCTAGAAGAGAAGTGATTTCTTGTCTATCTAGCTCCAACCTCATCATCCCTATTATTATGTTTAGGGTTGTTGTGGGTATCTGATTTGATAACAATCACTTATGGAAATGACTTGAGATTTTTTGACTTTTAGACTATGATAGCAGACCCTTTCCTTTGAGTGTATTTCCTGTATTTTCTTAGCCTGCATTTGTTTTGTCCCTGCCCCTCTCATGGCTCATATGCCCTTCCTGTACACACATGTGTCATCTGCTTCTCAAACTCCACTGTATTCCTTTCCTCCACAAATTCTGGAGAGTTTTATTTTCCCATTAGAGCAGAACACCAGAACACTAAGAGCTGTTTAGTATTCCAAAATTCCATGAACAGCTTGAGCGTTTGCTCAGTTTTAAACGACCTCCACTCATCATTTTAGCAAATGGAGATGCATTAAATGGTTCCAACAGGTGTATGATTATAAAAAGAATGTCAAATTTTCGTGGAAATTAATACTGGAATACGGGGTCTACTATTACTGCTTAGCAGCAAATGGTTCAAGTAGTATAATAACATAGCAGGCTCCGGGAGCCAATTAATCCATTAGAGGAAAATTCCATTTATTTTAAAAAATAAAGAGATTTTAACTTTAAAGAGGAACTGCATACAACAATTCTAAGTGAAATTCATCTTAGCGAGTTATAAACTATTTTAAGTCCAGTTATGAAAGCAAAGAAGGGTATCAAGAAAACATAATTGCTATTTTTAATAAAATGTGCTTTTTAGGGTATACTAAAACTTTATATCACTGACATTAATTATTTTGGCATCTTATTGGCAGTTACACTGGACAAAAAGTGGAAGTACGTAAGTGCAAAACAAGTTCTTGGCTTCATTACTTCATTCCTGCATACTCCAGGACTATATTTATGACTAAATTGAAGCTGGATGTCAAATCTGGGCCCCTCAGAACAAAATCTTAATAATTAACTAGCAAAAGTGAACATGATCGCTTCTGACACACCTACACTGGTAATTATTGCTTTGAGGCCATTTACTAATGAAATTAATGTATTCATTGCCCTAACAAATTAGCATAACTCATACATAATGCCCCACATTTCAAGACCTCACTAGCAAAACAACACTTAATACCGCAGAATGAGACGGCAAGGGCATTACATGTAGACAGTATTCCCTGAATTACTACACGTTAAAAACCACAATAGCTAAGTGTTCATTGCAATGCAAAATGTAAACACAATGTGGGTATTAAAGCCATTAATAGTGTAGTCAAGAGTGTACAATTGATGATTATCTTTGCACTTCAAACATGCAGATATTACAATAGCAGTAACCATGGAATCTAATTAACTGGCTACTTTTAGAACTACAAAGTATGAAAAGAATGCTCTGCAGACAGCCTCTTCTTCCCCACCACATTGATAAAGAATATTGTTCAGCTGTTGCCACTTCTCTACATTTCTTGCTGAATGAACTCAATAGCACACTAATTAAATTCTGTCCCCCAACCCTGCAGTAAGAGGGTTAAAAAAAGTTAAACAGTTTCCATATCTACATGTTATCCTTAAAGGGACAAATGTGAAAAATTATCCTTGGATAAGCTTAATGTTTTAGTATGAAAAGTAATTTTGCTTTTATTCTCCATATGCATTTCACTTCAAATGACAAAGATTTTAAGTTGAGTGGGGTAGCCAGAAAACAAAGAAAAAAAAGACTCTAAACTATCTTATGTATTTTTTTTGACAAATATAACCTAAAGACATCGCCCAAGCATACAAGTATACTGAAAGGTGGTGGTGGAGTTTTCATCACCCCTGCCCTAGGCCCACATTAAGAACCTTGTATACTGAAATAATCACACACTCAATGAGAAGGTGTTAATATAGGTGGGCTAGGTACACATGCTTTCAATAGGAGCAGCCAGCAGTTCCTGGCAAATTGAGGCTTGGGTTTGACTTATGCTTGACAAAACAATAATGTTTATTACAGAGATACTTGCATTCACAGAACCCTTCAATTCACAAGAGTTGAACTGTATTCTGGAATGCCTAGAAATAAGCATTTAATCAAAATTCAGGGCATAATATTTGAGAGAACTCATAGAATTGATTACAACTAAAGACTTATATCTTCACGAGTGGAAGTAAGTTTGGAGATCATATAATTCAACTCTACCACTCTGTACATTGAGAAATAAACATGTTGAGCATTTAAGCAACTTGTCCAAGGTTTCATGGTAGGTTTAGTCAGCTGGGTTTTTCCAATTTCAGTTCCAGAGTTCCTTTCATTACGGTGATGAGAAAGTGAATGCATGAATTCTAAAGAAATAAATTGTAGGTGTCTCCTTGCTTTATTTAATGGGAAAAATAACCAGTAAGTATGTCTTAGAATCAGGGACTTTTGCAGTTTCATTAAAGCTTCCTAGAAATAGGTTTTTAAATAATGTTAAGCCAGAAAAGCCATAAATCCTGATATGTATGCAAGCATTTCAGCCATAAGAAATCCACTCCTTAAAAATTCACACCTCTACCATGACTTCTATGTCTTCTTGCATTATTCCAGGGGGGCTGTAATACCTTCTTTCTTCAAATATATGCAGAGAGTTGATGTAAGAGCAAAAGAGTTGGGAAAAGGGAAAATCCTATTTAGTCATTTGTTAACTATGTTAGCTCTAACACAAAACAAAATATGAATTTCAATAAACTGATAAATCATATATACATATATATGTTTATATTTGTTGTTGCATTGCAAAAACCAAGCTTTAAAGTTGCTCACCAACAGATTCTTGTGAAAATTAAATCAAATAGAAATAGAACAAAGACTAAAGTGGTGAGAGTATTATGTTTTTGTTAGAGCTACTGCATAATTTGTCTGTGTACTGGTTTGTAATTAATTTGAACACAAGAGGACTTGTGCTTTTATAATTTCCACAGCTTCCTTCGAGCATGGCTCTGATCTAGTACAGTGTGTCCATTGCTACTTCCTTCACCTTGATTCCTTCTTTTATTTCTTTTATTCCTTCCTCCCTCCCTTCTTCCATCTCCTCCTCCCTTCCTCTCTCCTTCCTCCCTTCCCCCTTCCTTCTCCCTTCTACCCGTCCTTCCTGCTTCTCTCTCTCCCTCTTCCTTCCTTTGAACTTATTTCCAGAATCTTCTACATTTCACTATATATGTCACAGAATGGGCCAGACTGGTTACTGATGGTGATACAAACTTCAGCTCATTACCTGGCACCAGCGACTCCCTCACTCCCTTTTGTATGATATGAGTTGGTGAGATCAAGATTGCCCAAGTTTGGAGATGGGCCATGTCTAACTTCTCTCTGTTCCCTCTGCAGCCAAAAGGAAAAGTATTAATAAGGTGACGTGACAAACACCAACAAGCACAATCAGATGTGCATTTAGGTCTTTAGGAGACAAGCGAGGTGGCCTTGTGACAGATATGAAAACTTCAGTAACAAATGTGTTTTTTTATGTATAGACTATGGACTTGAACCAAATCCAATGTTGGTTAAAGCTCAGTTCTAAGAATATTTCAATACTCAAAGAATATTTTGGGTTCAGTACACCTAGAAACTGTATATATTTGATACTAGTTTTAACTTAAAGTCAATACTACTATTAATTGAAAAAATAGTGGTAATAGTTATCAGAGCATTGAGTAGTATGGGCTAGGCAATATATGCTAATAAGTTTCTATATAATAATTCATATCATTCTCAAAAGAATACTATGAGTTAGGCTTTATTTTCAGTAATATCTTCATTTTAACTCTTTGAGGCTCAGAGAGTAATAATAGAACTAATTATTATTATAGTAAGAATAGGAGTAGTTAACATGATTATAATTGCTTCCTATGTAATAAGCCCTTCTCTGCATGATTACATTTAATCTTATGTAATCTTCAAAACAATCCAATAAATTAGGTATTATTACCCCAATTTTGCAGAGATGTCAAGTAGTTAGTTAAACAGCACACGATCTGAGAAGTGATTAAGCCAAGTGGACCCTGTTGACTCTATAGTTTAGACTTATAGCCATAATAATATTCCCTAGTCCAACATAACGTGTTCAAATAACATACAGCAAAGCCAAGATTGTAAGGCAAATCAGTCTAAAGACTATATCCTCCTCCTTTCTGTTTGTTTACACACCAAGTCTGTTCTGCCTCAAAGCCTTTGCTCTTACTCTCCCCTCTACCTGGAGACTGTTAGTCTGACTTTCCCTGTGGCTCACCCCCTATTTTTTTGTCATGGGCCAATCCAGCCTTTTCTCAGAGAGCTCGTCTCGGAACATGTGATCTAAGTATGTTGCTCACACCAACTTGTCTCTTTGGTGGCGTTTATCACTACGCACACACACGTATATACATATGTACACCTATACATATATGCGAACACATGTATACACATATCTGTGTATACACATGTATGCATATACGTACATATATAAACACACATATATACATATACACATACATATATATGATTACATAACTTGTTTGCTGATGGTTTATTGTCTGACTCGTGAACTCTAAGCTCCATGATGTCAAAAACTGACCATTTTCTTCACCAATGCGTGTCTGAGCCTCTCTTAATGCTTTGCAAGGAGTAGGTGCTCAAAAGTGCTTGTTGTCCCATGAAAGAATAAGCGAATATACTTAACTTCGGGGCTGTAACTATGAGTCTAATTGGTTCACTATGTGACTGCTTGTGGTGTTTTAGATCCCAGTATAGGTATAGAAAAACTGAACAGTTTCAGTGTTGAGCAGGTTTTACCTTAGCTTTATGGTCTGGTTCAAGTTCTGTTATGAGAGGAAAGACGCTAAAGATACACCCAGGCATTCTTGCTGATATTTTTGTTTCAAAGTGGCCCATTCTGCCTATTTAGATCCTTAAAAATGTCATTTTAATTGGGACATTCATTGTGCTCTGAGTAAAGAGCACAGTGCTCTTCGGGCAGCAGTTACAGAGTTGAGCATCAGAAGGAGCAACCACCACTTTCCCTTAATTTCTATGGCAATGAAACAGTCTTTCATGTAAAAATAAATGTGTCCCATTGTTCCTTTTAGAGTTCATGTCTCCACACCACATTGAGAGAAAATAACTCAGCTTGCATGTGGGTCCCAGGTGGAAAGATAAAACCAACAGAGAATTTCTGCAATGCTGTTGTTGCTCCTTCTTTTTGGGGCAGTGTCAGCAGGTAGAAGGAGGAAGTGGCTAAGGAGATGCCGGTGACTGAAAGTCTTTTCTTAAATCACATCTGAACTAATAGTTTCTGGACTATGGAGATGGACACAGGAAAGAAGATGGTAAGTAGAATAAGGTGGTTGGCTAGAAAACATATTTTTGTTGTTTTAAAAAGGAAAAATAGACAATAAATGAAATGTCATTGTATAGTAATAAAAGTTTGGGGAATTCCATCTCAGGAATGATCCTCAAAATCCTTACTACTACTTATTAAGCACTTACTGCATGCAGTCCATTACTAAGTATTATTAGACATATATCTTAACTTGCTAAATCTTTAAGTCAAGCAATTCTTATGACCTTCACTTATTGATGAAATTGAAGCTTAAAAGATTAAGTAAGTTGTCCAGAGCCACTGAGCAATTAAATGCCAGATCCAGGATTCAAACTCCAGTCTGACTACTACCAAAGCCCTTGCCTCGTAGGATCCCACATTCTTTTTGGAAGACATTGCCCAGAGGATCTCAGGCAGGGTGAATTCTTAATTAAGCCATTTCTCCTTCAGTCAAACATGGCTATCTGCAGTCAGATTTGGACAAAGGGAAACAGAGAGATTTGTATGTGCGTTTGTTTAAAAATGGTTTATAAAAACATGCTGATAGGAAAAAAAGAATTGAAAAAGAAACATCATATTCCATGTTTCATTAAATAGCACAGAAATTTAGGAGGATGGGGGACTGACTACTAATGATCCCAAAATTAAAAGGATGAGATAAGGAGGGAACCAGTGAAATTCTGTAAAGCATGGTCATTATAACTATTTGAATCTACTATGGTTCAAATAATAACCCTAAAATAATAATGCAGAAGAGGAGCTGCCTAATGTGGCATGATTATCCTCTAAGGTGGGTGGTGGTCCTGTCCACTGGCCCTATACTTACAAAGGGCTGGGGTTTTTCTATCCATCAGTGCACACACACACACACACACACATACATGCATAAGTATTCACCACATGTTTATTTTGTATTTTAGGATCATGTGGTAATGATGCCAAAAAATTGTTGGGGCCAAGACTATAGTCTCAGATATGAAATCTTAATATTAAGGCTCTGGGAGGGATAATTCCTGAGAATTCCCTGGTGGCCTCTAGTTCTTATAGCTGTAAACTTCTATATGTGTATATTTGCATAATAAAGGAGGTTAAGAACTAGGAAAGTCATGATGATTAAGGAACAGCCTTACCTTGTCACTACTCTACCTAATAATGGCTGGGCATGGTGAGTTCGGGGGCAATTTTCTAACCTTCACCCAAGGTTGGAGACACAGCTGCAGTGCCCTGCATCAGGTGGTTGTAATCACCTTCAATCTGTGGCTGTTTATAGACCACTCAGTCCAAGATTCTTGCTGCACCAGTGACTAAAATTTTGGTTTTCTTTCCATAGTCTTGTCAGGCCAGGGGCCTCAAGGAATGCCACATTGTGGGGGTCAAGTGCTAAGAACCTAGGGACTGGAAAAAGACCCAGATTGGTGAAACTTACGAGAAACATTATTAAAGAGGCAATCAATCTTCCTCTGGCAACATCCTGGCAGGAGTACAGGGCTGCTGAGTACGATCACTGAGGGGTTAGCGCTGGGACAGCCAATGTGGGCAGCCCGCCTCCCCTGGCAACTGAAGGGTGAGCTGTGTCTGGAGAAGGAACTTTGGGTGACCTCAAGGAGCAATGCATGCGGCCTGGCCTAGGACACCCGTGAGAATGCTCTCTGTTATGTTTATAAACTTTACAAAGTTATGCTCACAGTTATATAACCCCTATGTGGTGCCATAGTTAATGAAGTGCTGGAAGTTAGAAAAATAGCAATGATGTTGTTTAGCCTGTGCTAGGCTTTCCTATATAAGAGTTAAACTCAGTGCTAATTTGCTGATGTGACACAGGATACAATCTCTAGCACCAGCGACAGGTCAAGTCAATCTTCTATTTCAGGAACGTAGTAGCAATCAAATTAATATATAACCATATTAAAGTCATTTCAAAGAAGGAATGTTAATGAGTGACTGAAATTTGCAGCTTAATCCAAAGCCAAGCAGGATCATTCCATAAAAATAACTATAATAATAATTTGTTGACTCAATAGTTCATCCTTGTTTTTATTTTTCATGCATCAATCTGTAATACCAAATGCCCATTTTTAAAAATGCCACCATTCCATCTCCTCCTCCTACAGCTGCTACATGCTTGCCTATTTAGAAAAGCTCATCAACCTTTTTATTTTTATCATTTTTCATTTTTCAATTATAGTTGACATACAATATCATATTAATTTCAGGTGTACAACCCAGTAATTAGACATTATATAACTTACTAAGTGATCATCCCAATAAATCTTGTACCCTTCTGACTTTGTACATAGTTATTAGAATATTATTGACTATATTCCCTATGCTGTACTTTACATCCCTAAGACTATTCTATAACAACCACTTTGTACTTCTTAGTCCCTTCACCTCCTTCACCTATCACTCCAACAACCCTGGAGATTGTCAAAATGTTCTCTGTACCTGAATCAGTTTCTGTTCTGCTTGTTCATTTGTTTTTTTAGATACAATTCTTGATAAATATGTATTTCATTCCATTTTAGTCCATATTTTTTTTATCTTTTTAAAATATTTCTTATAGAAGACTATTTAACACCTCTGGTTTGGTGGTGATGAACTCCTTTAATTTTTCTTTCTTTTCTGTTCTTTGATTTTAAACTATAGCCTTACAGGATAGAGTAATTTTTGTAGCTCCTTGCTGCAAATATTGAATATCACTTTGAGTATTTCTTGTTGGTGTCTTCCGGCCTGCAATGTTTCTGTTAAGAAATCAGTTGACAGTCTTATGAGAATGCCCTTGTAGGTAACTAACTGCTTCCTCATCCTGCTTTAAAAATAATTTATTATATTTTTTCCATTACCATTTAACCCCTTTGTTACCCTTCCTCACTGCAATTACCACACTGTTGTCCATGTACATGAGTTCTTTTTCGTTTTTGCTCAATCCCTCCACCCCATACTGCCTCCCATTAGCTATCATCTGTTCTCCATCTATGAGTGTGTCCTCATTTTCCTTGTTAGTTCAGTTTGTTCATTAGATTCCACATATGAGTGAAATCATATGGTATTTTTCTTTGCCTGACTGGCTTATTTAACTTTATGCCTGACTGGCTTAATGTTCTCTAGGTCCATCTATGATGTTGCAAAGGGTAAAATTTTCTTTTTTTTATGGCCAACTAGTATTCCACTGTGTAAATGTCCCATAGTTGTTTTATCCATTCATCTACTGATGGACACTTGGGATGCTCCCATATCTTGGAGATTGTAAATAACCGAGGGTGCTATGTTTTTTTGAATTAGTGTTTTGGATTTCTTCGGATATATTCCCAGAAGTGGAATTGCTGGGTCATAGGGCAGATGCATTTTTAATTCTTTGAGGTATCTCCGTACTGCTTTCCACAGTGGTTGTACCAGTCTGCTTTTAAAATTCTCTCTTTGTCTTTAACCTTTGCCATTTTAATTATGATGTGACTTTTGTGGGCCTCTGGGTCCACCTTGTTTGGGACTCTCTTGCATTTCCTAGCCTATTTCCTTTACCATGTAAGGGACATTTCTGTCATTATTTTTTAAGTACTTTTTTATTGATTATGGTATTACAGTTTTCCCATTTTTCCTCCTTTATCCCCGCTCCACCCTCCCCCCACCCTAGCCCTCCAGCATCCGCCCCCCTTAGTTCACATCCATGGGTTGTACATATAAGTTGAGTCCTCTGTTTCCTATACCATTTTTTATTTCTCCCCATGTATTTTATGCCTACTAATTATGCTTCTTCTTCCCTGTACCCTTTCCCCCCATTCCTCCCTTCTCCCTCTCCACTGAACTCCTTCTGTGTGATGTCCTTTTCTCTGGTTCTGTTCCTGTTCTGGTTGTTTGCTTAGTTTTTGTTTTCATTGTTTTTCTTTTCTTTTAGGTTCATTTGTTGATAGTTCTGAGTTTGTTGTCATTTTATTTTTTGTATTTTTGATCTTCTTTTTCTTAGATAAGTCCCTTTAACATTTCACATAACAAGGGCTTGGTGATGATGGACTCCTTTAATTTGACCTTATCTGGGAAGCACTTTATCTGCCTTTCCATTCTAAATGAAAGTTTTGCTGGATAGAGTAATCTGGGATGTAGGTCCTTGCCTTTCATGACTTCAAATACTTCTTTCCAGCCCCTTCTTGCCTCTAAGGTATCTTTTGAGAAATCAGCTGATAGCTTTATGGGGACTCCTTTGTAGGTAACTATCTTCTTATCTCTTGCTGCTTTTAGGATTTTCTCTTTGTCTTTAATCTTGGATGACTTAATGATGATGTGCCTTGGTGTGTTCCTCTTTGGGTCCAACTTCTTTGGGACTTCTTTGGGCTTCCTGGAAGTCTATTTCCTTCATCAGATTGGGGAAGTTTTCCTTCATTATTTGTTCAAATAAGTTTTCAATTTCTTGCTGCTGTTCTTCTCCTTCTGGCACCCCTATAATTTGGATATTGGAATGTTTCAGGTTGTCCCAAAGAATCCTCAGCCTCTCTTCATGTTTTTGGATTCTTGTTTCTTTGTTCTGATCCAGTTGGATGTTTATTTCTTCCTTATGTTCCAAATCGTTGCTTTGAATCATGGTTTCCTTCTGGTCATTGCTGGTTCCCTAAATATTTTGCTTTATTTCATTTTGGGTATCTTTCATTTGTTCTTTCATTTTTAAACGAAGCTCAGTCAGTTCTGTGAGCATTTTGATTACCAGGGCTTTAAATTCTTCATCAGATAGGTTGGCAATCTCCTTATTCTTTAGTTCTCTTTCTGAGGTTTTGCTGTGTTCTTTCATTTGGGCCATATTTCCTTGTCTTGGCACTGCTGATAGGTTGTAAAGGGGCAGGGCCTCAGGTATTCACCCCTGGCAGGGCAATCCTCCTTGCTGCACTGCCTGTGGGGGAGGGGCCATAGAGGGAAGAGTGCAGCTTGCCTGCTCGTCCCTAGTGCATTTTCCAACAGAGTCTTGTGTCAGGCTGGAAGTGTCTCTCTCCGGGGGAACCCCAGCTGTAGCCCATGGTCAGCTCTGAGTCTCAGTTTCCCCCTTAAGTCAGTCCCTCCTGAGCAGCTCTGCCAGCTTGGCAGTCAGCCCTGCCCCTCAGCTGCCTCGCCATGGTTTTCCTGAGTTGGCTTGGGGTCCGCCTTACCAGTCTGGCTGTTCTGCTCAATTTTTTCTTTAATTTTTTGGTTGTCGGAGTTCTATGCAGTTTGATTTTCTGGCGATTTTGGTTGTTTATTTTTAGATTGGTTGTTATCCTCCTTTTGGTTGTGCAAGGAAGCGAAGGGTTTCTACCTATACCTCATCTTGGCTGGAACTCTCTGTCATTATTTTTTAAAACGGGTTTTTAATTTCCTGCTCTCTCTCTCCTCCTTCCAGCACTTTCCATGATGCAAATGTTGGCACACTTGAAGTTGTCCCAGAGGCTCCTTACACTATCCTCAATTTTGGATTCTTTTTCTTTTTGCTGTTCTGATTTGCAGTTGTTATTTATTTATTTAGTTTTTTGCTTCCTTATTTTCTAAATTGCTATTTTGAATCTTGGCTTCATCAACTCCACTGTCAATTCCCTATAGTGTATTCTTCATTTCAGTTAGTGCACAGGTGGCAAACACAAGGCCTGTAGGCCAAATCTGCCCTCCACCTTGTTTTATCTTGCCCCATACCTTGTTTCTACCCAGCGGCAGTGCTGAGTTCTCACTTAACCGTTAAGGAGTAGTTACATTTACACAGTCCTAAAATTACATTTGGCCCTTTGAAGGCAACTATGAGGCTGATGTGGCCCCGAGTGAAAATGAGTTTGACACCCCTGAAGTGTATCCTTCATTTTTTACTGTATTTTTTATGGATTCCATGCCATTTTTAATGCTGTTGAACTTTTCACTGCTTATCTACTTTTTCCCTAAGTTCATTGACCATTTTTATAACCAGTGTTTTGAACTCTGCATTTAGTACATAGGTTGTCTCCATTTTATTTAGTTTTCTTTTTCCTGGAGTTTTGTTCTGTCCTTTCATTTGGGACATGGTTCTTTGTCTTCTCATTTTGTTTGCCTCCCTGCATTTGTTTCTATGTATCAGGTAGATCTGCTACATCTCCCAGGCTTGGTAGTAGAACCTTTTACATAGTAGGTGTCCTGTAGGGTCCAGTGACATAGTCTTCTTGTTCTCTCAAGCTGGGCACTCCAGATGCACCCATGCTGCAGGCTGTATATACCCTCCCATTGCCTTGATTGCTGTTGGCACATCAATTGGAGGATTTACCCCCAGTCCAATCAGCTGTGACCACTGTGAAGAATCAGCTGTGCAGAGCCTCAATCCATGGAGCAGGACTTACTTCAGTAGGGCTCTGGTGCCTACTGATTCTGCACCTGCTGGAGGTGGTTGGGTGGTACTTCAATGTGGTTGGAAGCTGCCTACCAGGTGCTCTGTCTCTGAGGCCTGCAGGAAGGTATAGGCCAAGGTCAGGCACTACCTGTCTTCTGCTTGGGGCCACCCACTATGAGCTACAAAGTCATATACAGATGGCTGGTACTTGTGCTAGGCTTGGAGGTGCACAGGAGAGGCCTAGCTGTGAACCAAAGCTGGCTACCATTAGTGTGAAGCCTGGAGCCACTTTTCAAGAAGTAAGGTGCACACTGAGGCCAGATGTTGCTTGTTTGAGAGATTTTAGGAAGGTCTAAAGCATGAGCCAAGACAAGCCATTTGTATGAAAAAGCCACTGGAAGTAGTTTGGGTAGGCCTGCAAGTTGAGTGGGGCGGGGACTCCAGGAATCACCAGGGCAATGTGAACAGTGTGAGTCACATTGATGGACACTCAGATATCAAACCCATCTCCCAGCTCTGTGGGAAGGAGGGCTCAGAAAAGGAACAATAGCCTCTGCTGACACTTCTGTCTAGAAGAAAGCTGCCCCCCACCCAGCTCTTGCCCTGATTCCAGACAATTCAGTTCCTCCCCATATGTTCTCGATGCCTTTTGAGTTGCTACCCTACTGCTGGGGGCTCTGAGTAAGTGAGTCTGAGTAAGTCCATGTGCGATCCTTTTAAGAGGAATACATGAGACTCCAGAAGCCCTCGATCTCACTCAGCCTCAATCCCCGCTGGTTTTTACAGGAGTTTTGTTCTGTCCTTTCTCTTCTTGGCACTAGGATACTGGACTGGGGGGCCTGGTGTGGGGCTGGGACCTCTCACTACTTAGGGGGCACTCCAAAACCAAAATATACCTCCTGATTTTTATCTACCACATGAGGGCATGGGACCAGACTGTTCCACTTCTCTGTCCCCTCCTATCAGTCTCTATATGGCTTCTTCCTTATATCCTTGGTTGTAGAACATCTGTTCAGCTAGATTTTAGGTGGTTCTGAATGATGGTTACTCTGTAGTTTAGCTGTAATTTTGATGTGATTGTGGGGGGATGTGAGCACCTCATTTACTTACTTCATCATCTTGACCAGAAGCCTTTGTCAGTATTTTTTGATAGTTTTCTAATTTTTATTTTTGTAATAATAACAAAATTAAATAAAACACGAGTGCTTTTCATCGTTATTTTTATCTCCTGCCACACCACCATGCATACATACATACGGTGTGTAAATGTTGTTCCACATATAGGAGGGCACTCAATTAATGTTTGTTGAGTAAATGCAATGAATCAGCACAACCACTTGCTGATGAAAGATCACTCTTTCACCTGAAGTAGAAGCTGGCAGTTCAAGTCAATATTTAATTAAAGAACTAATAGTTGTGTTAAACCTAATGAATTGGTGCATCTACAAATGTCATAATGTTTCTCTCTTAAGACATCACAAAGAAACTTTGATGGCCAAAGAAGTACTTTGATTAGTAAAGTATTTGGTGAACTATAAAAATCTTAGTGTCAGTTGGATGAATAAAACATTAGACAAAGTAATAAACGGCTGTAGCCATATTCTTCACTGAAAAATATTCCATTTCATAAACACATTGGGAAGGAAATAATATTATTGTGATATTCAAATATATTCAAGACAACAATATGTTCATTTCTTTAGTTTTGTCAGATGACAAAGTATTAACCAAAATCACTTATTGGGGTATATAAAATATTGAAGTGGTAATATTTAAAATATTTACATTATTTTCTGAGTGCTATTTTGAGAATTTAGATCTTTGATCAGGTTTTCTATCTGGATACTTTAGCTTTAGGAAAATTCCCCAAAACAGAAAAAGTGAAATATTTCTTTTTCAAATGAGACATACAAGACTGATTACAAGATAAATAAAACTCATAAAAGAAAATAAAACAACCAAATATCAAATTGAACAAGATAAAAATTATGACGTTATTTCACCTTCTATCATCTTAGATATGAAAATTTTAAAATCCTCCAATATTCCTTTGAAAGAAAAATAAGCATATAAACTGTCAACAAGGCTTCTCTTAAATTTTTAACAGACTCATAAAAAAGTAAACTGCAAAAAAACTTGAGAAACATTTTGCATATGATTTCCATAAAGTTGTTTCACTTCCGAAAAACTCAGAATAGTACTGCACATGTTCTGTATAGCACAGTGTAGGGAATAGTGCCAGAGAAGAGAATTGCAGATTTCAGAGTTCTTCTATCAAAAATCATGTGCTTTATACCATTGTGATTGAGTAACTCCTCAGATTTTTCAAATTGTAAGTTTCATGGATCCCACCACTACCTCCTAAAAGAGAGGCTGTGGTGTTTTCCAAAATACAGGGTCTGACACAAATAATGCCCCTTCTTTATTACAAAATCTTTTATTACAAAATCATAAGCATATAATTCTGTAACATAACAATATCACACTCAGGCACACCATATGACAGTTTAGGTGCAATGTTCAAATTAAAACTATAAATTATTGCACCTAAATTATTACCCTACTGTCCACACTCATCAGGTATTACTTCTGTGAGACCCTATATTTATGTTCAATTATTTTCTCTAAAGGTAGATGTTTGTGAACTTTTCTAGTGTTTGGGACAGTGGCCCACCCATTACTTTTCTATATGAAGGAGGAGCAGTGCTCATACCAACATCAACGACATTATTTTTCTCGGGTGCAGACACAGTCAATTAATCAAGAGGGAATAGAATCCAGGTTTAAATCAACGGTAGGAGGCCTGGGGCCATAGCATGTTTTTCTAGAAACCTATAATAACCTGTTGTTTTATTTAACCCACTCTTCAAAACCTCTTCAAACATATCTATTTTCACTTTTCTGAGTAGAACAGTGGGTGAACAGAGGCAAGTTGTAAATTTAAAAGCAAAATCAAAGAAAAAAAAACCTTTTTACCCCAGGAAACACGAAACTAACATCCTTTCCTCTGGTCAGGCCCCCAAACATCTTCACTACTCAGATTTAAATATCTTCCTTACAACTACTTTGGTTGTACTGTGCCACTTTATGTAAATGACTGAAATGGCCACTGTGTGTTTTGTAAATCTCATGTGATTTTTCATGGTTTTAACAAATGCTAATGATTAATTTACTGATGAGGAAATTCTTGTGGTTAGGATTACTTATGTCAGTTATTTCACCTGAGAGTAATTATTTTACTTTTGGAAGCCTAACACAGGGTTATTTCCTTGTGCAGAAAAGCAGGATTTTGCTGTGGAAAATGGCTCCTTCCCCTTCCTTGCCCACCACCCATTCAGGCTGTGTTGGTGTCTGGTGTACTCCTTGTCTCACAGACACATTGCGATCTCTTGGGTGCCCTGAGTGGTTGAGGATGCATCTATTCAGAGCTCTGAGGGGAACTGATCAGTGCAATTAAACTACTGAGTCTCAGCTATGGAAAACTCAGAATACTATAAGAAAATAGTAATGCCAAGAAATAAGATATTTTGGTGAAAATTATGGCAATAGAAAAGAAATGAGGTCAAGGATATAAAACTATTGAGGTGTTCTTTGGTCAAACAGTCAAGAGACAGAAGTGGCTGTGTATGACGTGACTGGCTATCGCCAGCGTGATAATGACCCCAAGTATTAACACTGTGTGAACAATGCTCACACATGTAGCACGTTAGCTATACTGTACCTTCCAGCCAATTACTCACTCAGAGCACAATGCTTTTTACCTGTGAACTCATGGGTTATAAATCATTTGTTTACCATTAATAGAGCTCATCTCTGAACAAATCATAGTAAAAAAGAACCAACAGCTGTGCTTCTTATCTCAGAGGTACGACTCTTCATCTTGGTCTCTCTTCCTGAACAGAAACCTATTAGAAGAATTTGTTTTTAGTAAGAAGACTACTTCAAAAAGTAGCATTTGTTTCAGAAAGATAAATATAAAACATTAGCATCCACCCTGCTTTCCCCTATGCAAGCTGAAGATGAAAATAACAGAATTAAAAGGGTAATGAAAAGTATATGCTGTATTATTTAAAAAACTGGTTCATATTTTATAATTGGCATCTGTGCATTTATATTTATCATTTTAAGGAAACAATCTTTCAGTCTTCCAGCCAACAAAGCATGAAAAGGTAATTCTTGAAAATACTTTGGACAATGAGTTCAGAGTGGCACTCACACTTGGGACCCTCTTTAAACCTTCAGAAATAGTTCAAGTTCATGGTATGGGATGATCTTCCTGAAGAGAACCTATGTATTATGCAGCATGGGTGGCTTTTTAAAGAAGTAGCCATGACATGAGAGGCAAATCAGAATGTTCCAAGAACACGACCTCCAAAAATAAAACCAAGGCATGCTTGGAGAAGAAAGTGCAGGAACCGACACTTCCTTTCTACACCACAACCTTGCAATGAGTTGGACCTTAAAAGAGATAAAAAGGGAGCTCCCACCTAAGATGAGGACAGATAAGGGCTGACTCCAAGGTAAGCAAAATATACAAAGATTTACAATAATAGGAGAATGGTTTTTCTTCCTGGAGAAATATGTCTATTTATATCTCTGGGAAGAAGTTTAAATCATTTCACAATATTTTAAAAACTGCACATAAAAACTTAAATTTTTTCAGAAATTAAATATGGCAAAGAAAAACTTTAATATTATAAATTGTGTATATTTTATAAAGTAACTATTTTTCTTATAGGCATCTTATGCCAGAATTTACAATTTGCTTTCTTGATAATCTTTGAGAGCCAAAATTTATTTTCTGAATGATATTTTTGAATGAATATTACTAGTTATTATTAATTATGGCTTTTAAATTGGCCAAATAAGAATTTTGAACAAAATAACCATATTTTACCTTTTAACATCCTACATTTATAAACAAATGAGAAGCAGGCTATTCCCTTTTGTAGCACAGCCCTAGAAAGGATCGCTCCCTTCAGACATCCCATAACACTCATTAATAGTCCAAGCTCCCACGGTTATGACTTTGAACCCACAGTCTCCCTTGATATATTTGTGTGCATGGCTGGTTGTCACATTAACTGTAAAATCTCAGAAGTCCTCTTTCTGAAGGCCTGTGTAGTTTTTAGATCTAAATAATAGAATGACAATTAATAACATCTAATGAATGAATAAATAAATGTAGGGTTTTTTTCTTCTAAGGAATTCCATATTAGTCTCCGGATTTCCTTAAGTGGCATCTAGTTTCAGGACAGTAAACTGAGATTTTTTTAAAAAAATTAAATAGTAGCCAAAATAACCGCAGCTAAAATAGAAAGGGCTGGTACAAAAATCATTACTCCAGATATGAGGCACCTCCAAGCTATACTGAGACTCATAGCCCAATTTATTTTTTAGTTATATTCTATCAAAAACTAGAACCTACCGAAATGTCCAACACCAAGGGAATTGTTAAATAGATTAAGATGTGCTTATAAAATTAAATAACTCACACCAACTATTTCTCCTTATGAGAAATTTTTAATGATTTAGGGAGTAATTTATATTATTCTTGTGGAGGAAAAGTAGAAGTAAAATGGAATATTAGCTAATTTTGTTATAAAGTGAAGAAATAGAAAAAGAAAGGGGGGGGGGGAGAAATGTATAATTGAAATATCTGTAGAATCATTTGGGGTGAGTTTTATACTCTTTACATATTCTGTAGTTTTTAAAGTTTCTATAAACATGTAATAGTTTTATAATTGAAGAGTTACAAAACTGGGGGAGGGAAAGGATGGATTTGATTGACAAGGAATTTTAAAAAACCAAAACACATACTAAAAATATCTACTTTTCATTTAGGGACCACTGCAAAGGAGCTAAGATAGCAAATGTCATGAGCATAGCAGTGCAGATGTTACAAAGATGGAAAATATTAAAAGTTTTAGTTTTCTTTCTCAGAATTACTACCAAACATTCTCCAGTCTAACAGGCACATTTTAGCAATTTCCACTTAAATATTCTGAAATTGGAATACCCCAATTCTGTCTCTTTTTTTTTAATCTAAAGCTATTAATAAACCTTATGATAGCCAATTACAAGCAATGCCTGGGTATAATTCTCAATTTTCTTTTCTTTTCTTTTTTTCTTCTCTTTCTTTTCTTTTCCTTTCTTTTTTCTTCTTTCTTTTCTTTCTTCTTTTCTTTTTTCTTTTCCTTTCTCTCTCTCATCTTTCTTTCTTTCTTTCTTTTTTTCTTTCTCTCCTTCCTTCTTCTTTCCTTCCTTCCTTTTCTCCCCCATGTCCCTTCCCTCCATTCCTTCTTTCTTTCCATCCTTCCTCCCTCTCTGCCTTTCTTTCTTCTTTGTAATATGATTAAACACCTACTATGCACTAGGTACTATGCTTGGGGCAATAATATATTACAAACGTGACATGGTTCTTCTCCTCCAACAGCTCACAGTCTAGTGAGGAGCAGACACCATTAGAAGGAGAGGCTTTCAATAAAGTGTGAGAAACACTGTGATGGATACAAGGTGCTGTGAGGAACATGTGGGAAGTACCAATCACCAAGAAGTCTTCCCAGAGAGACTTTCAGCAGAGATCTGGATTAGCCAAGTGAAAAGCAGTGGAGTGGAGAGGATTCCAGAAGTAAGCAGTGAGGAAGAAAACACAGAGAGAGAGAGGAGGTAAGTCTGAGAAAGAAACAAAAGGAGAGATGGGCAGTGACAGAGGACAGGCAAAGAAGATGCACAGAACAAGGCCTGAAGGAAGTGGTAGTAAGTTTCACCTGACTAAATATAGACTAAATCTGACTAAAGTATAGATTTTAAGCTGAAGAAAAGTTAAGAGCTGGGGCCTGCAAAGGAAGCAAGGACCAGATTATGTTAATGGCCTTAGGTTTTATATTCCACAATAAGGATTTGAGCGAATCATGAGGACCAAAGTCCAAAGTAAGAGTTTTAACAAAGATGTGGTTTAGTTTCAGAAAGATTACAATGATTCCTGTGTGAAGAATGAATTAGTTTATGTCTTTAATCATCATGTATGTCTTTTAATTTGCCATCCCTTTTTCCCTTTCATGTCAATCAACAGGAACCCTACTCAGTCTTCCAGGCTACTCCAACGGACAGTTTTCCAGAGAGAATGGTAGCTTCTTCCCTCCATGTCTCTCTGCACTTGGTGAGTGCGTGGAGTGGGGCACAGCTTATTTTGCCTGTGTCATGCTTGTCTATCTGACCTGGTGATGGCACAATGCTCTCCCCTAGAAAGGGCAAGGGCTTTGGACTCAGGCAGAATAGACTGCCTCCCTGCTCCACCATTTACTTATTGTGTGGTCTGGGACAAATTTTTAACACTCAAAATCTCCATTTCCTCATCAGAATTAATACCCAGTTCATAAAGGGTTTTGTGAGGCTGGGTGAAAATGTACCTAAATATGCAGCCTGTGGTGGATGCTCCATGCCCATGTGGCCCCTTCTTCATGTGATTGATTCATCTCCAAAGTCACTTCCACAGCATCTGGTAAAATCTCTTGCACATAGTAGTACTAAAGGCCATGGTTGTTAAGTGAATAAAGGATAACCATTTAATGATCTAAAACCTCCCATGTCAGATATTTGTCCTTCATCAATGTTTGACAAACGTTTGATTTGTTTAAATTCTTTCTAAGCATAGATACTATGATGCAACATCCTTATCTACCTTCAAGGTGAAAGACTTATTTCTGTGTGGATGCTGTCGGCACTGCCAGCAGACAGTTCTGAGCTGCAGCCCTCCTCTGAAATGACCTTGATTGCAGATTTACCTCACCCCGCTCATGCCCATTCCCAGGCCAGTCCACCCAGAGGTCAAAGGGTGATTCTTCCCAACTCCAAAGGTCAGCCCAGTTCCAGAGCTCCCAGGAGCATGGCTGAGGCCTTCTTTGAGACCACATTATGGCCTGGCCTCCCCATCTACCTGCTCCTGCTTCCTTCCCTTCCCTTCCTTCCAAAGTGCTGATCCCCTATCAATCATTCACACATCCTCATCTCAGAGTACACGCTGTGGGCAAACATATCTGTGACACCACTGAAGTCAGATTTTCAAGATCTACCTTTGCCTTGATGCAAATGCCTTTCAAAAGCCAGAGAGTGCTCTGTGTGCTTTTCAGTGATTGACTATGTTTAGTAAGGCTCCTGTAATGCAGGAACATGTCTATGAATGTTTCATGGTAATGCTCCTGTGATACTGCCATGGATCCCCCACTTTCCAGTTCCCCAGGGACAAATAAAACTTTGCTAGTCAGAGTTGGAGGTAAGCTGACTCCCAAGGAATAGTTTTCTCCTATATTTTAAAATAGTGTAATTTATAAGATGAAATTAAAAACAACGTAAATTGGTAATTCAATTACAACATTCCAATTTAATGAACTAGAGGCCATTGCATTATTGTTTTGTTCCACTGGACCAGTCTTTTGGAGTTTGAATAGAAAGTTCTTGTTTACTAATAAATAAGTATATAAAAAATTAAAGGTGCCCTCTCTGCAATTATGTGATGTCTCACAGGAGTGAAATTCAATAATTTAAAAATTATTTCTTGCATATTCCAACACAGTAGATGAGAAAGTGAAATTTGTGTCTTTTTAGTTTAAACTTCTTTTAAGTGCAGTACAGCAAAACGATTGTTTCCCTGTGACACGTAAGAAGCACTTACCAGGAAAATTGTATTGGAACCACAGTTCTGGTAACACAAATGTGAAAAAAGGACCTTCTGACATCTAAAAGTGACCAATGATCAGAGGATGTGTAACACCCACATAAGATTCAAGTTCTGTGCAAACTTCTTGTCTACCTACAGACAGAAGTGATACCTGGATCTGGTTCTAGTTCATTCCTTGCTATTCCATAGTTATCTACTGCAATTTGGGATACACAACAGATGTAACAATTCTATTACAGATATTTAAAAACTCTGAAGACCTAGTAAAGACATTCCCTAAATGCTCATCCATGTCCAGACATCATGGTCCCTTTAAGAGATCTTATTTGTCCTTGAAGAATATAGGTTTGCACATGAAATGTTACTGGCATGTGCAAGACTGGTACTTCCTAAATGATTGTCTTAACTCTAGACATCCCCCATATAGCCTGTCACTCTTCTGTTAGTTCTTACCAGCCCTTGTTCATGTGTTGGCTTTTCTCCATTTAGACCCCTTCAGCTTGTTGTATGTACCTTAGCCTACTTTCAAACAGACACTAAGCTCTGTAAGGGCAAGCATCCTGTCTGTTTTGTGCCTGGCTATACCCTCAGTACCCAGTCCAATTTCTGACCTGGAGCAAGTACAGAATGCCTGTCTGCTGACTTAATGGATGCAGGGGTGAATATCTGCCTTCCACCTTTATTTTCCTATGTTTCTCCCTTCTAACACTGTATGTGTGCAGACTAATACACTTACAACAGATTATTTTTAATCTCATAATCCATGGATACTCCCACATCTACTACCCTTTTTGGGTAGTTCTGTCATGAATTAGAACTATGATTTAATGAACTTTATATTTTCTTCAATATTCAAATATAATATAAATGCTTAGTAAAAATAAGAAATAAATTTCAGAATTAACAATGTAAGAACTAGATATCTTAAAAATTATCCTACTATCAAAATTATGTATAAATATATAATAAATTTTACAAATGTTTAACTGAGTCAGATAAAAGGTAGAGGAATTCCTCAGGGACCAAATATGAATGAGAGCAGGGATCCAGAGTAGTAAGGGCTTTGAAGTCCTAAACAAAAACAAGCAAAACCACAATAATCGAGAAGCAATGCTATACTTTGGGCATCTTGATGAATCTGAGGGACAACAACAAGAAGCAAACGTTAAAGACCACCTAGCTTGGGGATTCTGGTAGCGCAGCATGCTGTAACATTGAGACCACGGATGTCCTCACCTGAAACTTGTTTCACAGGAGAAGAGAAGAACAAACAACATCCCCCCCCCCCAAAAAAAACCTTATATCTGGGTAGAGAGAAATTTTCTCCTGTTAATTCATAAACTAGCCCATATGCAATTTTAGCCCATGTATATTCGCCCTACATGCCTTGACGAAAGAAGGAAAATCCACAAAACATTGCAAGATATCATGATGTATAAGTTCCAGACTGTAAGTAATAAATATCCTCTATAGAAGAAAACTGCAAGAAACTACATCTCAAGGCATTATTCCAAATAAAATTCTATCAAATATAATGCTGGATAAAATATACAAAATAAAATTGAGAAACTAACCTGAATATACTAGTAGCCACAATATATTGAAATTAACTAGTTAAGAGACAAATGTTGGGCCCTGACTGGTGTGGCTCAGTTGGTTGGGCATTGTCTTGCAAAACAAAAGGTCTCCGTTTCAATTTCTGGTCAGAGCGCATGCCTGGATTGAAGGCTAGCCCTGGGTTAGTGTGTGTGTGAGAGGCAGCCAATCAATGTTTCTCTCCTTCTCTTTCTCTCACTTTCCCCCTTCTCTACAAAATAAGTCAGATCTTAAAAAAAGAAAAATATTGGGAATAAAAAACAAATATTAGATGTTGGAGTTTTAAAAATATATGTATATGTTATTTACAACAAAAATAGCTAACATATAAGACTAAAAGTGTTTAAAATAAAGGATAAAATAGAATAAATCCTAATAAAAAGGGTTAGTGTATTATAATGAAAAAATTCAAATAATTCAATATATACATGCACTAGTATGTAAAAAGCATAATGATACTAAAATCAATATCATATTATTCAAGAAGGTTTACTATATCTGGAATATACAAACTTCTAAATGTGTTTATCTCTATAAACACAGTGTAAAATATATAAAGCAGAATTGAAAGAAGTAGATTAAGAAACTGATAAATATTCTTTCATTGGGGTATAGTTAAATAAAACTCTTTCAACTATTGCTAGACTGAACAGACAAAAATGAATAAAAATATAGATTTGAAAATCACACATAATAAACTTTATCAAAAAGACTTATATAAAGCATAATATCTGACAATTGAATTTTAAAATTGACAACACATCAGACCTCAACAAAATTTAAAATACTAAATATGTAATGAATAATGTAATGAGTCATAATAAAAATTATAAAATACTACAGAACACTAATAAAATTATGAAATGTAACAGATATCAAAACTTGAGAAATACAGCAAAAATGGTTCTTAGAGGAAAAATTATAGCCTTAAGTGCTGACATTAGAAAAACAGACAGTCTCAGAATTAATGAACTGCACATCTGAGTTAGAAAAAAGTACAGAATGAGACCTCAGAAAATAGAATAAAGAAAAGAGTACAGATAAAAACAGAAATTAATGAAATAAAAAACAGTAGATAAAATCAACTAAATATAACATTCATGTTCAAAAAGATTAATAAAATTTATAAAACTCAGAAAAGTCAACCAGATGATTCTCAAACTTCAATATTTGTAAGTAAAAAAGGTCATTACAACTAAATCTATAGAAATTTAAAAGAGTAAAAGAGTAACATGAAGCACTTTATGTGGCAAATTTGAAAACATCCATGAGACGGTTAGAGTGTCCTACAAAAATTCAACCAAATATAAGTTTTTCTAAAAAAGATAACATGTAGTTTTTCAACCATTAAAGAAATTAAAGCAAAGCTTAAAAATTCCTGACCAAGAAAATGAAAACCTGGTTGTTTTACAAAATAGTCACACTAAACATTCAAGGAACATATAATTTCTACACACACACACAAATCTGTATAGAAGAGGAAAGAATATGCCCCAAGTAATTTTATGAGATTTTTTAGAATAAACTAAAAACCAACACCAGAAAAAGATTGCATGAGAAAGGTGAATCTCAAGCCAATTTCACACGTGAGCGTAGATGCGAAAAAAAAAAAGCAAAACAAAAGTAACAGATGGAATCCCACCATGTATAAAAAAGAAAATATATCAACTTTATGGTAGGCTTATCACAGAAATGAAAGTGTGACTCAACATTAATATTCCATTAACACATACTTTAACATATTTAGCAGCTTAAAGGGAAACATTCATAAAATTATAATGGATACAGCACATTTGATAACATTAAAATCTTATTCATGCAAAATGTTCTTGATTATAAAACAGATAAAGGGTATCTCTTTTAAAAATCTTATTAAAATCATAATACTTAATGGTAAAGTTTAGAACTATTTCATTAAAATTAGGAACCTGACAAGATGCCAGCCATCCACATTTCTATTCATCATTAGAGTTGAGGCTGTCATCAGTGTACCAATAATAATAATGATAATAAAGTCAAGAATTGGAAAAGAAGAAAGAAAATGAAAACATAACTACACAAAGCTCTACAAAGAATATTCCTCCCAAACTACTGTCAAATTATTAGAATTAATAAGAGGGTTTACAAAAATGCCGGATAATAAAAAGAGCTATTGCCTTTCTCTATAGCAGTGATAATTAAACATAAAATTTAAAAGGTCATTGTTTATATTTAATAACTGCACAAGATAAGTGGTCAGGGAGTAAATTAACAAAAGGTAAGTAAACTTTATGGAATAAAATTTTATATTTATTCAAAGATATTAATGAAGACAAAAATTTAGGGGTGTACTATATTCGAGGATAGGAAAACTCAGTTTCATAAATAAGTCAGTCTCCCCAGTTTAATCCATAGATTCAGTGCAATGTGAACCAAATTTCCAAGATTCCTTTTCCCATATGTAGAGAATAAGTATGATGATTTTGAAATTTATAAGGGAAATTAAGAGAATGAAAGTAGCCCAAGATATTGCTAAAGAAACATCATCATATATCAATACTCATTAGAACTAAACTAGGTATTATAGTTTTGGTCAAAGATAGACAAATAAGTCAATGCATCCAATAGAGAGCCCAGTTATAGACCCAAGCAATCTAATGAGAAAAGCATGGGGAGTTTAACAATTTAGTATGGTACTAATATTTTCAGATATACAAAAATCCAGCTCATGGCATACACAGTTCTAGGAGGTCTAATGGCTTAGGTATGGAAAGCAAAACACACAAACTTTGGGAAGAAATTTAGGAGAACATTTTTATGAGTTTGAGATAAGCAAGGCTTTCTTAAACTGGACCCTCAAAAGATCTTAAAGGTAATATTTGATAAATTTGTCTTCATTGAAATTTATAACCGTTCATCAAAGGTTAGCATAAAGAATAAAAGTACAAGGCACATCTAATCAACAAACAGGTATACATGAGCCATGGACATGGACAACAGCGTGGGGATTGCCTGTGCAAGTGGGGTGGGGGTGAGTTGGGCAGGGGAGAGCAACGGGGGGAAATTGGGACCACTGTAATAGAATAACAATGAAAAAAAAGCAAGGCACAAAACAGGAGGAGATACTACTATGTGTAGGTGTCAAAGGAATGATATCCAGGATATAAAAGAACAAATTAATAAAAAAGACAAATAAAAATATTAAAATTGTCGAAAGATTTGACTAGCACATATCAGAGGAAACACACATAGCCCCAGGATATTCACCTGTATTAGTCAGCAGATAAGTGAAAATTAAAGACATATGATACCATTTTCCATCTAACAGGTTTCACATGATATATGATTTTGAATATATTCAATGTCTTCAAAGGCATGGGAAGTAAGAATTGATATACGTTTTCAATAGTAGTATAAGTTTATACAACCACTCTTAAAAGCAATTGACATTATCATCGGGAGCAATTCAGTACTTAGGTAGTTGTTCTGAAGATGTGATCTGAGAATATCTTCATGATGTCTGTTAGGTCCTCTCATTTCCAGCTTCATATTTGTGTAAGCCAGATGTTTTTCAAATACTTCAACCAAAACAACAAACCCAACAGACTGAATGCAGTGCAGAAAAAAGAATTTGTTTCTTTTTTTAAGCCAGACTTTAAAGATTCTTTTAATTTTAAAATAATGTAATTATTTTTATTAATTTATTTTTTGTTTTAAAAAGTTATCTTTTTTTTAATGACATCACCTTTTTTAAAAAAAGATTTTTACTTATTTATTTTTAGGGAGGGAAGGGAGGGAGATAGAGAGAGAGAGAGAGAGAGAAACATCAACGTGCGGTTGCTGGGGTTATGGCCTGCAACCCAGGAATGTACCCTGGCTGGGAATCGAACCTGGGACACTTTGGTTCCCAGCCCATGCTCAATCCACTGAGCTACGCCAGCCAGGGCTAAAAGTTATCTTTATAATAATGTTATTGATGTTAACATGTAATTGGATTATTGTTATTATTTTTAAGCAAATTAATAATTTGTTTAAATTTTAATTTTTTTAAGTTTCTTGAAGATTAATTTCCAATACTATAAAAGTTTATACATGTATAATCCACATAAACAAACACAATTAGGAGTCCTCAATGATTTTCAAGAGTGAAAAAGTGTTGTGCAGCAGTAAGTTTGAAAGCTGCTGCACTAAACACTTTTGCAGATTAAATAGGATACATGCTCAAGAATAACCACAGCCACTTGTTTGCAACAGAAAACAACAAAATAACCAACAAAACAAAAACACTAGACAAACCCTTAATATGTATTGACAAGTGGATGAAAAATTACAATATACTTACCTAATGGAACACAATATATATACTATGAAACTTATAGTGTATGTGTAAATATATATATATATATGTATGTATTGTCTGGAAAAATTTAGCCATTGTTAATATAATGACAATGGTTTGTGTGACATCAGTGTAACCTGGCAGCCAAAAACAGTGAACTGGACTTCACGTGCATGAACAATGAGGACTTCACTGTACCGGTCAGTGGGGGTGGTAGATGTCCTTGAGTGAGCATGTACTATGTGGCCATTGCATTCAAAATGGCTGAGTAGAGCAACAAATTTGCATCAAATTTTGCATTAAGTTTGAACATTTCTGTGTGGAAAATATTCAGATGATTCAGAAGGCTTTCAGAGATGATGAAATGAGTGCAGTGCAAATAAAAGTGTGGCACAAATGCTTCAAAGATGGTTGACAATCTATTGAAAGTGATCCATGTTCTGAAAGGCATGCAATAAGCAGAACACCTGAGAATGTTGAGCATGTACAGGCTGCAACCAGCAAAGATCAGCATCCGACAGTGCAAAAACTAGAAGCTGATCTGGGGATTCCAGAAACTACTGCATCTGAGATTTTGACATCGGATCTTGGCATGAAACACATCATGGCAAAATTTGTTCCATGGCTTCTGCTATCAGAGCAGAAGGAACATTGTGCTACAGTTGCTAATGACTTGATTCAAACTGCTACCAATGAACCAGATTCCCTCAAGAAGGTCATAACCAGAGATGAATCATGCATGGGTCTACACCTATGATCCAGAAGTGAAGGCCCAACTGTCCCAATGGAATTTGCCTGGTTCTCCACACCTGAAGAAGACATGACAAAGTCACAGAAAGATCATGTTAACTGTGTTTTTTGATTGGAAAGGTATTGTCCCTCATGTTGTCCCCTCTAAGCCAAACAATTAATAAGCAGTACTACCTCAATGTTCTTTATTGGTTGAGAGCTCAATACGATGAGAATGGCTGCAGCTATGGGCAACTAGTGATTGTCAGTTTCATCACCACACTTCGCTCATGCATCACATCTCATGCAGAGTTTTTTGGTGAAACATCAAATCACCCAGGTGACTCATTCCCCTACAGCCCATATTTGGTGCTTTGTGACTTCTGGATTTTCCCAAAACTAAAATCACCTTTGAAAGGGAAGAGATTTCAGACTATCAGTGAGATTCAGGAAAATATGACAGGGCAGCTGATAGTGATTCCAACAAAGGATTTTGCAGAATGTTTTGAACAGTGGGAAAGACTCTGGGAGAATTGTGTGAGGTCCCAAGGTGCCTACTATGAATGGGACTAAGGTGTTATTGTTCCACGTACAATGTTTCTTGTATCTTATATCTTCTTCAAGAAATGTCTCAATTTTTCATAGTACATGGCTGTATATTTTCTGGGCAGACTTTGTGTATATATGTGCATGTGTGTATATATATATATATATATATATACAGTGAACATACAAAAATTTTTAAAGATTTTATTTATTTATTTTTAGAGAGGGAAGGGAGGGAGAAAGAGAGAGAGAAACATCAATGTGTGGTTGCTGGGGGCTGTGGCCTGCAACCCAGGCATGTGCCCTGACTGGGAATCGAACCTGCGACGCTAACATACAAAAATTTTATCTACAGGCATTATCAAGGATGAGCTTCAGAAACATAATGTTAGATAAAAAGTCATACATATAGTATGGATTAATGGATCTAAAAATACAGTACAATTATTATATTATATTGTTTAGGAAGAAATAAGTGTGGCAGGCCTATGAAGACAAATAGAACAATTTGTCTTCATAGAACAATTATAGAACATAAAATTTAGGGTAGTGAATAACTCCAAGAAAACAGGAGATGTAGAAAGGAGCTTTAAAAATGTGTTCTATTCATTCATTTGTGTGGTAGGTTACATGGTGTTTGTGGTATTTTTAGATTTTGAGCCTTACCCATGTGTTACAAATATTTCCCTGTGTGTGATACTTAATTTAGACCATTCTTATTTTTTTTTAAGAAAAGCCATTTTAATGAACTAGAATATGGGAGGGGGGGGGGAGAGAAAGAAGGACCAAGGCAGGCAGACAATATTTCCTGACCTTTAATGAGGGCTAAATAAACCTGTTAAATCTACCTCTTCTGATTTTAACTAATGTTTCTGTGCTGAGGGGAGATAACCTTTTGGGGAAGGATATCACCTTTTCAGCCCTATACTTCCCAAAATGCTGTTAAAACACCTATTTAAAACTCTTTCAGATAAAGAGACACATTTGTGATGAAAGCGATGCTGAGCAGATTTCTCTCTAGGATTGGCTGAATTCCACATACGATTTATAGAGTTATACAGGTTATCAGGATCAAAAGAAACAGTCTCCAAAAAGGTTTGGAGCTTTTGTTTGAAACTATGGAATCCCTTCCCCAGGACAGCCTACCTCCTGCCTCCTGACACTCACTCAAGTTCTTAGGTGCAGCAAACACATCAGCCTTTCACACTGAGCCCCATGACCTCTCTGCCCTGTCTTGAAAACAACTGACTGGTGGTGATGCCCTCCAAAGGGGATGGAGGCCAGAGACACGTGCAGAGGCTGAATACAGTGCTTTTATTATTTTCTAATTGGAACAAGTGAGTTTTCCACCACTCTTTATAAAGCTGCTTTTTACTCTTATAATTATATAATTAGCAACTTTGGCACCTATTTTGCCACTTTTTAATTGTGTTGCTACATATAATTGGAAAAACAAAGAAATACACGGAGGAAAAGGAAAATGGGAAAATAAGAGGAAAAAAGTTTTTACAAATTATATTGCTTAGACTTAATGCTTGTGCCAGCAACTATTCCTAATAGTTACTCCAGGGACTAGCAGTGCTTCAGACACACGCACTTCCTGTTACAATGTCATCGTTTTATATAGTAGGAATCAAAGATTTATTGAAATGCCATGCCTCTTTCAGAGTTTGTGAAATAACAGCAGAGCATCAGCTCATTCCCTAATCTACTTTTTCAAATATCTGACATACATGTAGCACAGTGATTTCTTAAAAGTTTAATGTGGCAGAATAACCACACTGAAAATTAACTGTGCCTTATGGCTGTACTATGAAGTATTAGGAATATTTTTGTCCAATAGATTGAAAGATGGCAGACCAGGTTCTAGTGTTTCATCGTTTTAGCTTTCCTTTCCTCAGGGGAGAGTTGAGAGGTCTTTGCAAAATTTAAACCCTCTGAGATTCTGTTTGAACAGAGAAGGAGAGAAAGAGGAATAGCCCTACCATAGAAATTCCAACTTTCTCAAGGTGCAAATATTGAAGATGGAACAGGAAGACTAGCTGCAGAGACCTTGGAAGCCAGGGAAAAGTCTTTAGAGACAGGGTGTGAGAAGAGCAGAGGTAGTAGATGCCATTAGCAAAGAATTTGCTAGCCTTTGACTTGCATGGACATGGTGCATGTAGCAGCATGTAGCAGTGATCATGATGGACTGAAGGCAAAAGGATAAAGGACTCTTTCACAATTTTTTAAACTATTGGATTGTATGAGTTCCAGGATTCTTACACATTCAAAGACAAAAGAACTGCAGAAAATTAACTGAAGTTGGGTTTCCCACCTACTCTGTTGAGTGAGCAAGATGGTAAGAAGGGGAGCAGGTGTTAGATTTAATCTGGGTTTTTTAAAGATTTTATTTATTTATTTTTAGAGAGGGAAGGGAGGGAGATAGAGAGAGAGAAACATCAATGTGCAGTTGCTGGGGGTCATGGCCTGCAACCCAGGCATGTACCCTGACTGGGAATCGAACCTGCGACACTTTGGTTCGCAGCCTGCGCTCAATCCACTGAGCTATGCCAGCCAGGGCTTAGATTTAATCTGTTTTTAAAAGTCACATTGACCAGAGCACATATGCTTTAGGGTCCTAGTGGGCTGGTAGTTAAGTGGGTTGAGTTTGTTCCTGTTGTAGAACATAACGACATCAGAGCCGAATGGTTAAGATTATGGTCTTGGAAGCAGACAATCTGATCCATGTTCTGCGCCGTCTTTCCTACTCAATCTCTATGAGCCAAAGTTTCTTTACCTGTAAAAAGGAGACTCTACCAATATAGGTTTCTACTAATAGGATTATTGGGAAGATTCATGTGATAGCTGTATAAAATGTTCATCTTAGATGATCACATATTTTTTATTAGTGAATGCTCAATAAATATTAGTTGTCATTTTAATTATGATGCTCTATTCTGAAATTCAGTTTTCCTAACCTATGGAAGGAGGACTATGTAAATGGCCACCTTTGTGTCTGGGCTTCTAAAAATGGCTTATACAATTGAAGAATCAAGTCAAAAAATGTATAAAAGAAAGCTCTCCAAAATAATTTCAGGGCTACCATTTTATAAGAATCTAAAGTCAACCATATTTATGATAATTTCCTTCATCTATATGATCTTTCAAACAATCCTGAAAGATGGACTATGCCGATTAGGAAACTGAAATCTCAAACAAATAAAGTATCTGTTTCTGTCCAACATGACTATGTAATTCAGCCTGGCCTGAAACATGGTTACTTTGAGTTCTGAAAATGTTACAAAAATTATAATTTTAAATGTTTCCTTCCTGATTATAATGTTTCATCAATAATAGTTACCAAATAGCTTCTATGTGCCTGACTGTAGACTGGGAATTTAACTTATGTTTTATTTGCATCTCATGGAAACCCAAAATGATAGAAATTCTATCTTTATTTTACATATGAAAAAAGTAAGGCTTGTAGAGAAATGTGCAGAATAATGCAAGTGCTATAGCCTAACTTAGATCTGCCTGAATTCACTTTCCTGCCCCAGCCTCCAATATAATTTGCTCTCACATATGATGTTCCACCCGTAAGTATCTAAGAGAAATGAAAATACACATCTACCCAAACTTTCACATTACTCACTATCTTAAGAACAGCATTATTCACAATAGTCAGGAATTGGAAACAACCAAAATGTCCATCAACTGGAGAATAGGTAGATCAAACGTGGTATATTGATACAAGGGAATATTATTCCATTCCAAAAAGGAACAAACTATGTATACATGTTCTGACAGGAACAAACTTCAAAAGCATTACATTCAATACTAAGTCAACACTAGAGGCCACATATTATATAACTGCATTTATATCAAATGGAAAAGAAAAATATAAATAAAAAAATACATTATGGTTGCCTGGGACAGGGCATAGAAATGGAGATTAACAGAAAATAGATATAACAGATCCCGTTGGGGTGATGAAAAGGTCGTAAAACTGATTTATGGTGACGATTACACAACTTGGTTAATTTAATTGTATACTTGAACTATGATATGTAATGCATGCCTCCCTAAAGTTGTTTTGAAAAAACATGTGAAAAAGATACAGTATTTAGCAGCTCTTAAAACACTTTGCTATTTAGTTTATCATGGGTATGTTTCTGTTATTCTAGTTTGCTATTATCTTAAATATGATGCAATATTATTTTTAATGTCTTGTGAATCATTTAAACTAATAAATTAAAATGCTTTTCAAAGTTGTGTTCCTATTATAATAAATTATTATTATCTAGTATTATTAAAATAACTTTATTAATAACATTTTGGGCTGCAGTAATTCTATGTTATTTTAATTCATTGCCATATAGACAAAACACAATCTCCAGAAAAAGAAGAGTATGTTCAAGATGTGGGTCTAAAGAAAATACTGAGGGTCCTTAAAAATATATTTTATTGTTGTTCAAGTACAGTTGTCTGCATTTGTCTCCCCCGCCCAGCCATCCCCACCTCCCTCCTCTGCTTCCCTCCACTTGGTTTTGTCCATGTGTCCTTTATAGTTGTTCCTGAAAACCCTTCCTCCCCCCATTATCCCCTTCCACCTCCCCTCTGGTTACTGTCAGAATGTTCTTAATTTCAATTTTTTTTTACTTTTAACTATATTCGTCCCCACCATCAGGTTGTTGATAACCTTCTTAGGGATCATTGACAATAAAGGGGAAAACTAAACTTTCCATCCACCCTCCCACTCCAACTTAGGCCTTACAGAGTTTTTCTTAATATCTCAATCTACATTTTATTAATGAGGAAATCAGAGGCAGGAGAGAAGAAGGGAGAGAGGGATACAGCAAGTAACAAACAGACATTTGGAGGGAGATTCTGGAAAGAAGATTCTATGCGTGTGTCTATTTCTTTAGTCCTAATATTAGCTTTCCTACTGAAGAAAACCTGTTGAGAGATCTTGAGCTCATTTGACTAACTAGGTAATAATTGTAATGCATTGCAGAGGAATTCTGTGAAGTCTTTTGGTGACTGCTTAAAGTGCCCCTTCAGGATAGACGGGTAGGCTTTGTCAGGAAGAGACCTGGGCTCAGAGTAGCTGTGTGGAAAAGAAAAGGAGGGACAGCATTACACATAATTAAGGTTGCATTTTTCTTTATTATCTCAAGATTTGGGATATCTTATTAAGAAAATACAGCATCTGGGAGAAGTCAGGCCTGCTTGAGTGTGGTTGGTAAGGTAATAATAGGCATAAAAGCCTAGTATATATAATGGGTACTCCATAAATTTGTGTAGAAAATTGAACAAATTACATGAAGAGTCTGAATGTTCCATGAGAAAGTAGGTGCACAACTTGGGGTTCAGGGATGCCTTGCTTTAGAGGCCTAGTATCATTATGTCACAAAACTCTTTTCTTAGTTTGTAGGGATAGGATTTCAGTTCCTGCTTCTGAAACTAAAGTCTCATTAGGAGACAGACTTTTCCCATGCCACCAAAGAGCAACAGTGTGCTGTGGGCACTCTGGGGTTAGCCTGTTCAGTTTGAAGGCATGATGATCCCACTGTGTTAATTTTTACTGAAATATGTTATTTAGTCACTGACCAATTGGCATTAAAATTCAGGAAATAAGAGGACACAATTTGATTTACTTCTAAACAAAATATCATAGTTACTGCTAATATTCTTTATCTACTGTAGGTATAAAAAAAACTAAAAGAATCCTATTTCAACAGTTGATTAGAATAAGATTATGCTTCTTTTTGCTTCTTCTCACAAGTTCCCTCTATTTTTTGCCATAGAAATAATAAATAAACTATTGTATACTAAGGAAAGGAGAGGATTATGTGCCGTGTGTGTGTGTGTGTGTGTGTGTGTGTGTGTGTATTGAGAGGAGTGAGGAAATGCCACACTTAAAAAATATTCTTGATACTAGTTTAAAAAAAAGCCTTAATTACATTCCAGACCAACTGACATTTACATGCATAGGACCAACTGGGTAAAATTAAAGCTTGAACTTAATAGATATTAAATAACAATAATAAAATAATTGGAGGCTTTAGATTTTAATGAGGGGTCATTAGTTGCTCTTTCTATCAATATAATGGGCTATAAAGATGAGCTCTTGCCCAGCTATAATTATTAAGGACCATTTTTCCCCCTAAAAAATACAATGCCTGAAGAGGCTCTATAGAAATTCTCATTTGGTTCATGACATCCTGACATCTTGGTTGGGAAAGCCAACAGGGAATTTCTTCATTTTGCGTTTTAAGACCTGACCCTCTCCTGGTCTTACCATATCATATTTTGAAGATTTGTCTCCTTTTCTCTCTTCTATGAGCCTCAAAGAAAATTTACCTGGATGAATGGCACATTTCTGTCTTGACATTTAACATGTAGTAAACGGGAAAAAATTATGTTTGGGGAAAGCAGAGGAAATACATGTAGAAGTGTAAGTCATATATTGGCATTCTAGGTCAAAACCCTGATGTCTTCAGTTCTTGCTGAAATGTATCTGGAGAAGCACATGAACAGACTAACATGTTTTTGAGAGGGTGAGAACAATAGTAAGAGGTTTGGCAAACATGTTATAGGAAAAACAGAATTAAAGTCCGGGTTATGAACACAGAATCCTTACAGGACCTAAGCAAGTAATAACTGTGAGCCAAACAGGCCAGATATAAAGAACAGTTTTTAAACCTTAATGAATTATTCTCACTTCTATTTTTCTTGCAAATGCAGACCTCTCAGTCCTTTTTCCCCATCTACCCTTTGATAGAAAAATAGGTCCAAGAGTATTAATTTATGTCTTAAAAAAATAAAAGTGTAAGTAGGATGGTGAATTATTGAGAGGGCCCCAAGTAAAGGAGAAGACCATCTAATGGAGCAAGGGCTGCTTGGCTGACTGAAGCTCTTAGGAAAGTGGGTGAAGTACCTTAGAGAGTATCATTGTCACAAGAAGATGGGGATCCACTCCCCAACTTTTAAATATTAGCTCTATTTTAATTAAAAAGAAAAAATAATTATTTGAAGGCCAATATTGTGCAAGTGAAGTAAATCACATCTGTGGGACAAATGCGGCCACAGGCATCAATAGTATCTATGAAAAAATGGACTATAAAAGAGAAAATTCAGAGCTACAAAGGTGAAAAGGGGCCTATCAAAATAGACTAGACTTATTCTGGATCACAGTAGAAAAGAGAAGTAGCCCAACGGATGAAAGTTGAAATATTTCAGTTCCTCAGGAATCAAAACAAAGTCTACAAAGTCAAATTTCTATGAGTAAAATTGGTTGGCTCATGAAATGATAAACGCTCTGTGATGATTTATTTTGTGGACTAGGTCAAACAGGCTAAGCGATGTCCAGGTAGCTGTTAAAACATTTCTGAGTGTACTTCTGATGGTGTCTGAGTAGACTGAATAAAGAAGATTACCCTCCTCAAGGCAGGTGGGCATCATTGACCCTCCTCAAGGCAGGTGGGCATGATTGGATTCTTTCGGGGCTTGAATAGAACAAAAAGGTAGAGGGAGTGTCAATTCACTATCTCTGAACTGAGAAATCCATCTTCTCCTGCCCTTGGACATCAGTCTTCTGGGTCTCCCATTTTCAGACTTGAACAGGATTTTACATCATCGGCCCTGGATTCTCAGGTCTTCAGACTTTGTGCTGAATTTCATCACTAGTTTTCCTGGCTCTCTAGCTCACAGACAGCAGATTGTGGGATTTCTAAGCCTCCATAATCAGGTAAGCCAATTCCTACAATAGATCTCATATTTATATTCCATTGTCTGGAGAACTTTGAATAATGTAAACCCCACCATTTGCTTCAAGCTGAATGATTGTCAGTCAGAGATGTTGCTGAAGAAACTATTTTTGTTTCTCTGTGGGTACTCTTAAGATCCCTTTTAACCAGGAAAGTCGGTGACTTTTTGACCTGGCTTAGCAGTTAAATAAGGAAAAAAGTACATAGCATATATAGATCCTTAATATTTTAAAATTATTTAATTAACACTGAATCAATTTGAGTAATATTTATATCTTCCACTCCTCTGAAGTAAGATTGCTTGCATTTGAATTGAGGCTTTACATTATTAATGCTGTAACCTTGAAAAAATTACTTAAGTTCTATGATATTAAGTATACTAGTCTGCAAAATGGGTTTGGTAATAGAATCTCTTTGACAGTGTTATTGGGTAGATCACATTAAATGATATATATAAAATGCTTAAAATAATGCCCGTGACATAGTAATTGCTTGATAAATCTGGACAAGTACATGAAAAGACTAAAGTGAGTCTGAGAGCAAAAGAACAATAGTAAGGGGTATGGCAAACATCAGTAGTGAGAGAAGCAAAGTACCAGCAGCAACCACTGTAGCAACAGCATTGCTAGTCATGTGATACTTAAATAGAAATAGAAATGTTTTTAATTTAAGCCCTGCAATATGATTCAATCAGACTGTAAGCTGTATGAGACCAGAGACCATGTCTGTCTTATTCTTTGTGGTATCTCCAGTTCTAGCCCTATAACTTATTGAAATCACAGGTTCAACTGAGTCTTTATAAACCTAAGTTTGGTGGGGCTAACATAAAAAATAACCATAGTGTACTCAGGTTTTAAAATATGTAAACAGCTTGTGCTCACTTGATGTGAGCTGCAGTTTAGCAGATTCTTCACATTCCTGGTAAATATATCTCAAAACTTTGAAAATCCTTATTTTTTGTGGACACCAATAAAGCATTGTTTTGTGAAACCTAGTTGAAAAATATAAGAGCCCCCTTCAGACCTGATTAGAGTGATCCAGCTGGGCCCATTTACTCATAATGAGTGGGAATCAAGAGTACATCTTCAGAAAATCACAAATCACTGGGATGATAATAATAAAAATTTGTGAAGCCCAGTAAGTCCCCATTAACTGATAAGAATGGACACCAGCCAAACAGAAAAGATGCTAACTGTAACCAACAAGCAGAGATAAACTTAAGGGTACTGGACGGATATCAACCCTGCAAATCACAGGCTTGGCTTTTTGGGTCCTTCACTCATAAAAAAGCCATAATCTTAACTGTTAGATTGTCAAATGTCGAAGCTCTTACTCTCTTGTTTAATCATACATACTTATGTGATTATAGAGTTCTACAGTAACATTTCACATGTAATATTCCATGAACACACTGCCACTATTATATTTTTATCTGAACAGGTTATAGGGCTGAACTGATGCCCTCACCAAACAGCTGTTCCAAGATCTGAAAATGTAGACTGTGTTTTGCTTGGGGCACGCTCACAATCCTGACCTGGGGTTCAGGTCCAGAGTGTCCTGTACCTTTTAAAGTACTTTGTTAGGACTTAAATCAACACTCTAATTATAGGCAAGAGGAAAGAACATTAAGAAACTAATGCCAAGACTGATTGGAGAAAGCTGGTTCTTCTCGTGAAGGAGAGTTACATAAACTGCTCAGATCTGCTGCCTTCATCATTATTGAGGCACTTAAGGAAAATGAGAGCCTCATCCCACCCTTGATCCTCTTAACATTAAGTTAGCATCATTTTTTCCTTTTTTAATTTCGGAAAACCAACAGGAGATTTATGCATGACATATAGAGGAAGAGATCTGTGGCATTAGGGGAGCTAAGATGGACAGTTCCTATGCCTAACAGGAGTCATTTGGGATTATTAATATATATTGAGATACTGTCAACATATCCCTCTGTTTACCAAAATCTTCACCAACTGAACTCAAGATCTATGTTGCAGACAGGACCAGACATCAGGATTAAAAGCATTTAACATTCTCTGTTTTAATCTATTTTGAAAATCAATTCAGGTTTTAGAAAATTGAATCATTGCTAACCAGAGTCTCATAAAATCTGGTCCTCAGCCCACCTCAGAATCCTCTGATTATTAAACATGGAGATTAAAAACTGTAAACCAAGAGCTATTGATCTACCAGGGACTATATCTTATCAATTTTTATATCCCTAACTTCTAGCTAATTGCTTAGCCTATAGTAAGTGCTCAATAAGCTTGTATAACATGACTTATTAATTAATGAGATCCTGGAATAGATCAGTTGAATGGGATTAAATTAACCAGGGATTTTCTTTTATCTTCCTCCCCACTGATCTTCAGTTGGCAGGAATAAAATAGTTGGAAAAACACAAGTCAAAACATTTTCCACAGTTCCCCTTAGGCTTCCAAATTTCCATCAAGTCAGTAATCTTTAAGCAATGAAGTTAGTGTTGGAGCAGTTTTCTGCTGGCTAGTACTCAAAAGAACCTAAATGGTCTAGAATTAAAGCTTAAATCTCAGACAAATAAGAAAATATTCAACATGGTGAGTGAGGAAAGCAAGTCTGTGGAAGAGATGCAGAAGTACAGTGGGAGATGAAGAAAAGAAAAAGGACAAGAACATTTGTCACAGGCATGCACACAGCTGTTGTGGGTAACTGTCCAGGGCTGGCTGGACTGTGGAAAAAGGAAATGGTATCCAACATGATATAGTTTGGGTGTCAAAACCCCTCTGAAACTCTGAAGCATCTCTTCTATCAGTCTTATTCAAGCATGAAGAATCAGAATATTATCAGAATACCTAACCAGTGAGTCCGATCTAGGTTCCATACAACTGGAGCTTACTCAATTTAACAGGAAAGGCTGATTAAACCAAATTTTTATTGTATGCCATCTCAGGATCCTCACTACTCCAATGGGCAGGTTAACAGACTCCCAAGAGCCAGCAAGTGACATATTTTGTCCATGTGGAGACAAACAGAGGTTGGTTTGCTCAATTTAAAAGCACATTAGGGAGCTATGCCAACCAGGTTGATAAGGGAGTACATAGAGTGAGGGAGCAACAGGCACCCTAAAACACCAGTTAGCCAGCAGCTGCTATCATGAATGCTGCTTTATGATTTTGCTGGTTTCATACTAGCACTGCCTGTGAAGGACACGCTCACACCCCTGGGAGGCAGTACAAAACACTGGACTAAATCCTCATTCTGAGCTTCTTAATTTGAGCAAACCAACACCTGTTTGTCCTCTAAAAGTGGGAGGAGGAAAAGTCATATGGTTTTATGACTGGCTGTTGGTGGTGTGTTGACAACAACAAATCCCACTAAAGACAACAGTGAACTATGAAGAAACTGATCATGTGCTATCTGGAAAAAGATTATTTAATAATAGGTCCCTTTCCCTATGGGACAGCCTCTGCTGGCTTTTCTCTCCCATATTCCCTTTTTCTTGTAGAGTTCTACAGTTTGACTCCTCCGGGTCATAATCATAATATACATGAGGAGAGCCAAGGAAGTTTGACATTTTCTGTAGAAGACAATGTATTTGAAGGAATTGTAACACATCATTGATGGGTCCTCTCCCCCATGCATACACAGAGTCGTATGCCAAACACAGGAAGACCCAAGGGCAGGTCATGTTCAGGAGCATTGACTTAAAATTTCCTTACTTTTTTTGAAAAAGAAAGCCAAAATTTATTTTTTTTAGCTCTGTATCCCATCAGATCAAAATCCAAGAACACAAATTAGATCATAAAACAAGTAAAACACACCAGCATTGGAGAATGAGAGAACTAGAGAAATTTATCAGGAAATGTGTGCACTGATGGCCAAAAAACCATATTCCAGCCCTTAGCAATGGTGCTTCCCTCTGTTAACTGGTGGGAGGGGCTGAGGAGGGTCATCCCTCCACCCTAGGAGACCATCATCTGTGATGTCTTCCACCTCACAGATGAGCATTTTTGCTCCCTCCTCAGCACTGCTCAGCCTTCTCTGGCATGGTCTGCTTTGACCTGGACTTGTCTTCAGTCTCAGCAAACTCACTGTGCTCTGCTTTTCTTACTCCTTTCACCTGGCAACACAAAACGTCCTGTGTAAGGAAAGGCTTATGTGGATGGTTACAAACTAGTTTTAAAAAGAAAGAAGTGAAGGAATTATATACACACACACACACACACACACACAAAGACACAGACAACAGTGTGGTGATATCCAGAGAGAAAAGGGGATGAGGGGTAGGTGGAGGTGGGCAAAGGAGGGGAAATGAGAATGAAAAGAGACTTTGCTTGGGGTGATGGGTACAGATTCAGTGTGCAGATAATTTTTTATTGAGTTGTACACTTGAAATCTATATGGTTTTATGAACCAAAAAATCACCCCAATAAATTCAATAAAAAATAAAATAAATAAATAAAAAAGAAGCAGGATTTTGTCTACTTGAATAGGGTTTGTCATTGCCCAAAGTCTTTTATTAAGACTCTTCTCTCTGCACAGCTCCTAACAATTCACTCCTCTCCTAAAGCCTTCTTTATTCTTTTATTTATTGGGGTGACCTATTTTAGCTGCAGTTCATGTAATAAGTGGGCTATGAAAAAAGACACTTAGCTGTTTGGGAACCACTTAGTTCATTAAAAAATACTTCTGTTAATTTTCCCATAAAACTCTTGCTGAATGGGGCTAGCACTTGACTAATGAAAAAAAAATAGCGTGCATTTAAAAAACTGAAGTTCTCTGTAACAAATCTCTGTTGAGCTAGAAATTATACAAACAAATGAAAATAACATTTATTGAGCATCTACTATATGACAGATACATTTTTTAAAGATTTTATTTATTTTTAGAGAGAGGGGAAGGGAAGGGGAAAGAGAGGAAGAGAAACATCAGTGTGTGGTTGCCTCTTGCATGCCCCCTAGTGAGGACCTGGCCCACAACCCAGGCATGTGCCCTGACTGGGAATTGAACTGGCGACACTTTGGTTCTCAGGCTTGCACTCAATCCACTGAGCCACACCAGCCAGGGCCAATGTTTTTATATACCTGATCATTGTCTCTTCACCGAAACTCTCAGGGAGGCATTGTTCCCTCTGATGGACAAGAACAATGAGGCTTGCAGTGAGTGATAAGTAGAGTTAGAATTCATACAAAGGTCCACGTCATTCATGTTGCTAAAACTAGGCACTTAATAAAGGCTGAATCCATTATCCAGAGTCTGACTCTATAGTTTGTGCTCACCACACTTTAACAACTTTTTATTCAAGCTCCCTCTGTGGATTTCCATCACCCACAACATGCTGAAGGCCCTTTTTCACCTGGTCTCCAACTACATCTCAACCCTCACTGTACATCATTCATTCAATCCAGACCCCTACCCAACTCCACGTAGTTTTCTGAACAGGAAATTCTACTTCAGAGTTCCATAGCTCTGAGCGGCTATTCTTTCTATCAAAACAACTTCTCTCCATGTACACCCAGAAAAATCCCTATTCTTACTCAACAGCTTGTGCTACCCACCATATCAAGTTCTACCCTGACCTATTTACCACCAGGAAGTTAGATAATTCATTTATTGTGTCTCCATATTCACATATGAACCCCTGTCATTTATGAGATTATGACTCCTTCAGGTTATCTTAACAATAATAGCATCTATAGGGCCTGGCACAGTCTGATACACAATAAAACCTCAATAAAAATTTGTTGAATGAATACATGATTCTATAACATAAAGCCCAAAGAACTGACTTCTATCGACCTTTAAAGCTCATGTTATACCATGCATCATAACTTTGATTATTCATTTTTTTTATTGTTCCTAACTCTGTTTTTCTATTTTGCCAATTCTGCCACCAGTCGGCAATCCCAGTTAATGCTGACCTCGTTGTTTTTGTTTCTGTGCCCTAGGCACACTTTCTGACATGCTTCCATCATACCCTGAGCCACCTTTTCAACTCCATGACTTCTGCCATCTCAGTGCTTCACCCTGACATTCATGGCACATGTGAACTCTCAACACTGGTGTGGCAACAATTAAAATTTTCTCCCTAACTCCCCTGTTTAAACAACGCCAGTGAAAATCAATTCAACAGGGGTGGGGGTTGGGAGGCTGTTCATGCAGATGCAGCAAGAGATATAAGAAAAGCCATTCCCAGATGGGAACAACTGTTCCTAGCATTGGGTTCCTCACCTTCTGGCCCCAGGTTAACAAGGACTCTGGGTGCGCAATCAGGTTTCCAGGCTTCCCAGTCCCCAAGTGCAGCAGAGCATCACAGCCCGTCTCATCTCCTCCCTGGCAGATAAAACATGCATTTGCCTCTAATTAAAAAGATTAATAAAGGAATAGGACACATCAGGTTCACATCAATCATTGCCCATGTGGTTCTTATTACTGTAATTAAAAGTTATCTTTCCCAAATTTCGGGATGAAAGTGCAATGATCTACAATTGAAAACATATTGTAAGTTTGACATCCTCTAACTTCATTCATTTTCCTTCTTTGCAAAGAGTGGCAAGGCAATGTTTTTATGGCTGATATGTTTAGAGGTGTTCTTAATAACAATATATCAGTGAAAAATGCACTTTCTTATTTTATGAAACTCTAAGACAGAGGTGCATTTCCCTTTTGTATTCAAAATGAATGATTGCTTATTTTTATAAACCCTATGTTCATATTTTCTTTTTGTTCAGCTATCAGAGCCCTTGAAAATTCTGATATGCAAGGCATTTTTAACTACAAATTAAAAATTTACTAAAGGCTCCAGTACTTTGCTAGGGCTAGAACAAGACAAATTTGATATTTGGAGAATTTATATCTCCCAGAATGCATCAGCTTCCCCAAAATGACACAAAGCACCAATGTGCCCTGGCCCCTGGCTTCACTTGGAAATGTGTGTGATTCTGGGGACACTGGGTCCTCTTATACAATCTGCAGGAGTGGAGTCAACCCTGGGTCAATTTCTGGGGGTTTAGCACTTCAATTTCAACACAATCAAATTTTATTAAGAACCCACAGGTCAACCAGGCACCAGGGGTTCCCAAGTTTATTAGGCTACAGCCAGGGTGAAAACGGCTGAAGATATGGAAGGCTGTTCAGAAAGTTCTTCATTTATATCTTCTTTGTGGGTATGAGGTCTTTAGGCAAAAATGATCCTCCTAGTAGGCCAGTTTGCTCTCAAGGTTCCTGGCTTTTCCTATGCCATTGAATATCCCTCCCCTTTTCTGAGACTACAGCTCTTACTGGCATTCTTCCTCTTCCCAGGTCTCCCATGTCCTGGTTACTAGAACCCTTCACTGGTTGAAATGCACGAGCATTGCTTTTTCTCAAGGCTTTCAGCCTTCCGACCCAGGGCTCTGTCTTCTCTCTGTTTCTCTTATCTGTGTCAAAGCAGGAGGCTTGTAACATTCTTTGCACATCTCACATCTGCACAGTTCAAAGCAGGAACCTGTAGCCTCTGTGTTTTTATTTTTTCTTATCTATCAAGGCTTTCCTGTGCAAACAAGGGCCTCAGCAGCTACATGTGCACGGCTCCCTCATAGCTCAACTTAATACACTCCCAGAAAGGACTAGACACTTCTGTATTCCAGTTTCTTAGTTCTTTGAGGAAGTGCATACAATCACATCATACAGGCAATCCACTCCTTAAAAACTTTATTATTTTTAGCATATTGAAATCTAATCCCACCAGGGTTCATTGCACTGAACCAAAGTCCTCATCTCCAAGAATGTCATGACATATTCCAAAACATTCAAATCGGCATGGAGCCACATTCTGAGACTAGAGTACTTCCTTTCCTAAAATCTGGTGGCATGTATAATTTCTGTGATTCACACGGTACTAGGTAGAGTCTTCTTTGTATTTTGACTCTTTTGTTCAATTCTTTCTCACCTAGACTGTGAGTCTCTAGAGGCTGGGAGATCTGTCTTTTCTCATTTTGGTTCTCAGCATCTCTCATAATGTTTTCACGTTGAAGGTACTCGAAGAATGTTCAGAAGGATGATGTGTTTTAGAGATTCCCACAGTGGGTAAAGTCAGAGTGTTGTGGAGTTAGGCCCAGCAGGTAGCAAGCGTGCACATGGAAATGCTTGTAGTTATGGATAATTAATACCCTTCTGCTATGCCTGCCTGTGTCAGAAGCTGTCATCTTGGCCCCCCTCAGATTTCTCAAAAGCTGATCATCTGTGCTCAGAGCTTCTCTTGCCTGTGCCAATTTACTCAGGCAATGGGGCAAAGGATGGGGTCAGAATCTCCAGAGAAAGGAACTCCATTTACCAAAACAGCACTTAGAAAATTGCTCTGCTGACAGCAAACAGCTGCTTTTACAGGGTGCAATCTTAAAGGACCCAATTAAAATGTTCACAAGGACAGTCAAACTCTGCAGCTTTCTGAAGAAATGTCCTGGGTGCTGGTCCCTCTGCCAAGCACATGGGACATGGCCCAAACCCCAGAATGGAGAGCTAAATGTTGCGATGGAGGACATCTTTTCAGCCCAGAACTGAGGGTTCATAGTTTGGGTCCAGGGCTACACGAAAGGACTGATCTACATATGGAATGTAGAGACAGAAGCCAAATATGCAGAGAGAGAGAGAGAGAGAGAAAACAACAAGACATTCTATAGTGCCAAAAAACAATGAAGGGACTCTGCAGTGTCCAATACTGAAAATGCTCAGGGTCCATTCTCAGAAACAGTTTGTGTTAACTCATCACCCACTGACACCCCTATCATTCTCTGATGAGGAGCTTGCCTGTACTGAAAGTTAAACTTTCCAAGGGAGAGCCATACATTTCAAACACTGTAGATCTGCAAACATTTTCAATGAAAACATATCATTTGAGACCACAGATATTTTCCACATTTTCCTTTGTTCCTCTTGGACACTTTTCTAACTTATGTTTGATTTCATCACTTTTTAAGACCAGAAAAACATTATCAGTGGGACAATGAGAGCACCAGCCCAAAAGAACACTCAGAAACAAGCAACAGAAGCACATTGTTTGGGCTGCAGATCCTTTTTTTACTTTTCCATATGTTGGGCTACATGGAGCTAGTGATAAGGCAGAGTGTCTGTCACTGCGGCAACTACTCTGGAGGCTCTTGGAGGAAAAAAATGCACAACACAACACATTGGTTGGAAATGGAAATGGACGTTTGGATGAAATGTTTTGTAGGTAAAGGCCTTGCTTTCCAACTAGTCTGCAAAATGCTGAGACAGTGCCATGTACCTATCATCCATAATGCATGGTTTATTTTTAGTATACATTTACATACAAAGTTAATGCTAAGTCCTCGATGAACACTTCTTTCCAAAAAAGTTTACTGGCTGTTGCAGAGATACAATCTCCATTTAAATGGCATCCGGCGCGCTTTGTGTTGGTGGCTGGTCATGCATTTTAAAGACAGTTTCTTCCACCCTGTTTGAAAAAGGAGTTCCACCCTCAAAAACCAAGAGCAAACTAATGATGCTTCATCTTATACAGTGCCTGACCCAAGACTCATTTCTTTTTATCCCTTTCATTCTTTGATCATCTGATAAGTGACATCTACAATTCTGTATAACTTGCCATGTTATATATTGAAAAGATACATATTGAACAGATACATACTACAGACATGCCATTCATAGAAATGCCATTCATGCTCAATTCATAGAAAGTAATATACATTGAAAAGGCAAAAGAGATGGGAACTTTAAACAACACCTGAGAGAAATCCCTCTTCCTGAAGGGATAGTAGTAATACATAAGGAGATGAGTAGTTATTGGACTATCACCATAACCTGCCATGTTATGAAATGAGTTTAGTTCTAGAGTAGGCCAATAGCAGGTGCAGAATTTTGTAGAGGTCCAATATAGGCTTACTATAGACCAAAGCAAAAGATGCCTAGTGGATCCCAGGGCCATGTCAGAAACTCAATACCAAGCCAAAATGACTCATAGCCAGGTCAGAGAATCGGGGGCCAGCCCCAGTGCACACTGCTCACACAGGGACAAAGTTTTAACCTGGAAGGCTTTCCACATCTGCTCTGATCAACTCAAGACTGATTTTAAAAAGCTGACCTAGAATAGACTGGCCTCCAGGCTTTGTGAAAAATAGGCAGAGATGTTTCATATAATCACACTTCATCTTGGTGATTTAAAATAACCTCTAAATTGTTGAGCTGGTGTTTAGAGAAATGGATGGGATGGGCTACCTAGGGTTTAGTACTTAAAGAAATGTTACAAAATCTGTGTGGTGAATGCAGCTAAGAATTCAGGTTCCTGAGGTAGCTTTTCTGAACTTTACAACAGCCCAGAATTTGGTTTTAAGTTAGAACGAGAAAGCCGCATAGGAACAATATTTCTTGAAAATTACTCCATGTTATGAGATTACATGGGGAGCAGATGAAGGTGGAATAATAGAGTTCAAAATATTGTATTTCAAGAACAAGAAATAGTGTTTAGCAGGCCTTTTGAATATTTTGAACATGTCTAAAAGCAAAAAACAAGAGCCTAGCCTAAACATTAAACATTAGGGGAAGATTATTTGTTCCGACCCCTGTTTTATGTTACACAAAGAAATAATAAACAAGGGTGCTGGATTTGCGACATAGTATGCATTCTGCTTTATGAATATAGATGCAAATGTGAGGTGGTAATCATCAGTGTTTATCATTTTACCATCATGATATAGTCTGCAGCTCAGAGGCAAACTGCCTTAGAAAAATGGGCCTCTCTAGGTTCTCCATTCTCCCTGAGAGGAACCACAGGACCAAAGCAAGCTTTTTCCTTGAGCTTTCCAATCAGAGCATCAATAACTAAGCATCCAGTAGTGAAAGGCTCCCAAAGCAAACTCCTCATGGCCTGGGCAACATGAACCCTCACCATTTCTGTGATGCCATTTGGAAAGAGCTTTGCTGTGTGCTGCCCATGTTTCATTTTCAGCTGATCTGCTGTGACTCATTTGAAATGATCGGGGACAACAGTCAGCTCCTGAAATGCGAACATTTTATATCATTAATTGAAATGGGCCTTGAAGGGCTAGAAGTGGTATTGGTTTCATCACTTCCTGGCTGGAGGTGGTGGTCAGAGAGTGTGGAAGGTAGAATAATCACGAAGAAACTGGAAGCTAGTTTAGTTAATTCTTTGCCACTCCTGCTCTTCTTTTTCCTCCTGAAATTTCTGAGCAAAGGATTTTCTTATGGTTTAAACAAATCAGAACTATAACAAATGCTATTTAATGGGCACTGGTCTGAATAATTTATGATGCATCAACCAATTTACAGATTACAAACTTCCTGTATGGCAAATATTTTAAAAATAAAAGTGGCAGGCTCAGAGAGGTTATGTAACTTGTCTGAGGTCACATAGCCAATGAATAAAACCCGGGCTTTATAAATCAAAAGTTGTTAACCCCTATGCTATAACTGATTTTAATGAGCCACACTGATGTTAACTCCCAAACTGATGCATTTCAAATTTGTCTTCTCATTCCTACTTTTGTTTATCTATCATCACAACCTTTGTTTTTTGACCTGACTACCACTTTTATTTCCTTATTCTATTGAATTATTTTTAATTAAATTTATTTTGCTGTCATAATTATGCTGATGCCTTGGTTAGACAATATCTGCCATTTCTATGGGTAAATGACAGAAAAATATTCAGTGGGCAGGGACCACTTTCCATCCTCAGGAGCCTGTCTACAATTTTACATTAAAACTTTGAATTATTTTTCTCAAAGTGGCATCTCTAATTCTATTCCAGGCCCAAAAGACTCAGATCCATCTTCTCTACAGAAAGCAACTGCTGGGAAGCTGCAGAAAGGTAGATAATGGTGGAAGGAAAATACATTATGATGTCTCTGTACTTGAAAGTCAACAAAAAAGAAAACGAGTATAAAAGACAAGACAAGACTGAAGTGGAGGTCAGGAAGCACTGCAGCTCTAAGAATAAAGAAAAGAGAAAACCAATGAGAACAAAAGAAGTATAAAGCAGAAAAGGTCCATACTGAAGGTCAATGACTAATGAAAAGAGTAAGGTGAGATTCATTTATTATTCCTTCAACAAACATGCATTGAACACCTATTATCCTCTAGAACTAGGATGCGATAAACAATCAAATTAACTCCTTATCCATCTTATGGAGCCCATAGTTTTGGGGGGAAGATAGATATTGACCAAATAACTATAAAGTTTGAAGAGTGTTTTAAGGCTCTACAACACACTTTGGAATCTGAAAACTGCAGTACTAATAGAGAAGTTTTCTGGGCAAAGATTAGGGGGATAAATGATAAAAGAACTTCATAAAAATGTCACAAATTATAATAATGTCCTTTATCTCCTTGAGTTCAAGCTAGCATAGTTTATCAAGCAGTTCATTGAGTTTCCACCATATTTGATTTTTCTATTTTTATAACTATCTTCTACAGAGGACGCTGAAGTCTGTTTAGTGGTCATACCTTGTGATAATTTAGAAAAGAAGATGGTGGCACATCTGTGTATTTTTTTCTTTTGCCATTAAAATATCTGACATATTTGGGTGCACAATAAGCAAACACAGATGTGAATAAAGCAAAGTAACAGACGGAAGTAATGACAGAAAACTGAAAGTGAAAAGGCCACGCAGCAGATTTCACAAATGATTTGAACACCCAAGGTCAGAGCGTATCGACCCTATGGTTAGGCTCTCACACCAGGATCATATTACAGGAAATAAGTTCTGGAGGAGAATTAAAAAGGAGCACAAGAGGGTAACCAAGATCAAAACATCTTGGTATGTGCAAGTCAGTAACTGAGCTCTATAGAAAAAGGAAACGAACGCTGAGCATAAAGTTGTATTCCTCATCCTGAGCCTCGGAGGACCTGCAGTTAGTTACGTGGCTGTGAAAATGATAGATGCAAGGTCAAAAACTCAATGAAATATAGAGGTATTGGAACCAATGTTGTTACATGTGGAGTAATTTAAGAAGTGATTACCAAAGTCAGCAGGAGGTGCTGTACATGTGCATATCCTAACCAAGAGGATGAGCTTGATGCATGCTGGTCTACAACGAAAACCAACAGTGAGAAAGGAGAAAGTGAGCCCCTCTGCCTAGATTTCTTACTGCAAGCCTTTTTGTATTTTGGATGGTGAAGTAAACGGTATATACAAGGCAGGTATGAACATTACAAGCTTGTAAGGGCTAATGATAAATGTCAACCAACTGACAAACAGATATGAAAACCAAGAAGGAAAATGGGGGCAGAGAAAGTGAACCAGGTATTGTTCCTCTTATAAGATCAACTAGAAATTTACAGTGAAATCAACAGAAACATCTCACAAATTAACAAAGACTCCTTTTTCTATGTTCTGAAAAAAAGAATTTTCTATGGTACAGCTAAGAGAATTTCATAAAAGTCCCAGAAACTCATACTTACTTACTAACTGACCCCAGTACCTCCCCTCTGCTCTGTCCTCTGTATAAACTGTCCTACTTCCCAGATAATGGGTGGGGACTCTTCCCAGCAGCTGTCTATTAGGGAATCCTTCTCAAATTACTCTCTCTGGAACATAGGAGTGGGTGCTTCAGCATCACTGCTCTAGATGCTATTTCTTAATTTAAAACATCCCTTGCTCTTTATTCCTTCCTTCACTTACCCAATATGGTTTATGTGCTGTCTGCATGCCATGCACTGTGTTTAGAGCAGGACATAAAATAATAAGGATATTAAGGAGAATTTGTTTGATTCAGAAGTGAGGCAGATCTGAAAAAGATGATAACCCTCCACCACAATCCCAGTACCACGGGCTTTCTGATTATCTCAAGGACTATTTAATGACTCTCCAAACAAAACTTTTTTTTCCAGTTTAAACATGTGCTCAGGCCAGACTGGCTGCCCTTGAAGAGAGGGTGTAGGTGAGGTCATAAATGAATATCGTAGGGTGTTCTAAATTTGCACACGACTTAAGTGGAGGCCAATTCTTATCCCAGTCTTAGTGGCTTTGTTTCTAACTATGCCAAGCTGGCCTGTAACCATTGCTTTGTTCCTGACAGATGGACACAGGACAAACTCCAGGTTTGGAAGTCTGAAGAGACTATACAGCCAAAAACATGTAGGGGAAAAACATCATCAAGTGTATGTCATGCAATTAATACAACATTATGTTGTTATTTTTTCTCCTTCTAAATAAATATTCATCCCTAATTTTGTATCTGTAATTCTGTCTTTCTTTTTTGAAAAAGCTCCTCCACCCAAATTGTAGATGCTTTAGGCCCCACAAAATGTACACCTGCCTCTGGTGAACAGATGTCAATATTTCCTTGGCTCGGCTGCTTTCTAGCTAAATATAAAAACTTGGAGTAGTCACTTACTTATTTATTGTTGTTATTAAAATATTAATAACATTAATAATAATAGTAATAATATTTTACCTCATGTATTTTTAAAGCATGCATAATGATACTTTCCAGGCCTGGCTGTGGTGAGTGTTAAAGGAGGTTATGTATGGAAAAGTACTTAACAAGTTAAATATTATATATTTAAGACATTATTTAAAAGTCACTATCTCTTCTTACTTCAGTTTGGAATTGCATCTATTGCTTTAGCCTCAAAAATTGCCTGTAGAATTTATGTTGTTGTTTAGGTCTGGAATCCCTGTTTGTTTGCTTTTTAAATGTATTTTAGTCCTGGGATTCACTGCCTAATCCCAAATCTCTAAAGTGGACATTGAATTATTTACTTCTCTATAGCTCTCAGATCTCATCAGACCTATCACTGAAATACTCTATTTAAGTGAATATTGGTGGATTTATTTAATTGGCTGGAATTCTAAGAGTTTTTACCCTAACCACCCATTCATTCATACTTCCATTTTTCCATCCATCTATCCATCTGTCCATCCATCCACTTAGTAAACATCTAATAAATGAATATATGTGCTGCTGTGAAAACCCTGACTGACAAGAAATGGAAGCTAGGATGCTCTGGCTGGACTGGAGGACCCAGAGCCCAGCCTCACCGTGGATGGGAGTGGGTGATATGTGCAGATCCCTATTCCCAGAGCATTGCTTTGCCAGAAGTTATGTCAGGTGCTGGTGATAAACAATTAATACTTAGAGTGCCTCTGCTTCTAAAGCTGAGGTTGTCATGGGGAAGATCAAGAGGTGAAGAGACAAATTATAATAACCTTGCCTGAAGGAGTTAAGAGAAGCTATGCGCAGAGGGATAACATTTTGAGGTAGGCCTCAAGGAATGAGGGGACAATCCAGTGGGCATAAAAAGTATCCACAGAGGCACACTGACACGCAAACATATGCCGGTAAAGAAGACAGAGTACTTCTGTAGCTCTGATCAGTGAGCACAAAGGTGAAGTAAAAGCACCAGTAGTACTGAGATCCTGCAGAGCTTGGATGATACTTTATTCTGAATTTTGATCTTTATTCTGAATGCAATGAACAGCCACTACTGAAGTTTTTAAATGGGGTGATGTGTTCAGCCTTCCTTGTATTTAAAAAACAAATACAGAACCACCCCATTGATTCTGAAATTCCAGAACTAGAATCCTATACCCATTTTCCAAAATAATTTGCTACGTGGTATATGATGATTGTGGATTTATTTCTTCAGGATGATTCAGAGAAACCACAGACTCATCCCCTCTGGTGTTAATTGAATTTAATCTGAAATGGGAAGCTTCAACAGTGTTGAGGAAAGAGAAAAACAATGTATTTAAAACATAACACCCTTATTTTATTTTTTCTTTTTTAAAATATATTTTATTGATTATGCTATTACAGTTGTCCCAATTTTCCCCCATTGCCCCCCTCTTCCTAGTACCCCCATTCCATCTGCAATCCCTATTTAGTTCATGACCGTGGGTCATGCATGTAAGTTCTTTGCCTGCTCCATTTCCTATGCTTTTCTTAACAACCCCCTGCCTGTTTTGTATCTACCAATTTGTACTTCTTTTTTTCCTCTTTTGTAAATTGTTGTTCAAGTACAGTTGTCTCCATTTCCTCCCATCACTCCCCCTGACCCCAACCATCCCCACCTCCCATCCCTTTGGCTTTGTCCATGTGTACTTTAGACATGTTCCCATAACTCCCTTATTTTAAAAGTCTTCAAAATAGTAAGAATTCTGAGACTATAACATTTGCTCTCTTTCTCTAACTATGCATTTCTTCTAAGCAATTTTCTAAGATTTCTCCATTGATTAAAGTTAGGACTTTACTGTAGGAACCCTTGAGTTTTAGCCAAACATAGATTACCCTTTGGATAATACTGTGCACAGTCAGATGGAATATGCTGACTATTGTGTATCTAAAATTGATTAAGAAGTTCTGTCCTGAATGTGAAAACCAGAATGAAGTGATACATATTAGGCGCAAAGCAAAGAAGTAAAGTACCACCTGGAAGGCAAAAAATGTGGGTTTCAACATAGGCATATCTGTAGGTCTATCAAAAATATGATAAGGCAGAAAAACCTGCTTGCATTTAGATCCATGGCTGTGAATTCTCCAGAAAGCAAGCGCCAGTCAAGTGCAGGGAGATGAAGCACTTTCCTGAGCAGGTCCTCAGGGTAGAGTCAGCTCCTGAAAGAACAGAAATGTTAATTATTAACCTGAAATGTGGGGCCCCTGCATTGAGTTCATATTTGTAAATGCTTCTTGATCCTCAGATAAGCTGTTTTCTCTACCCATACTCCCTCAGTAACTCCAAACCTTTTTTTTTTTCTTTCAGTTGAGATCTGAGGTGGGCACGGTGGGGGTTATGTTTGGGGGAGAAGAGAGTTAGAGCTCCTCTATACCTGGGAAAATGCTAATTCCTGTTTTTAAGAAAATGGGCTAAGAAAAGGCTCAAGGGAGTCTAGGACATCAAAGAACTCTCTTAAAACAACTTTTTGACGATTTAAATGAAAATGAGGCAGACATATATGGATTAAATTTTCCCCTTAAAGGAGCCTGAGGTTTAAAGATTAAGGGGGAGGGGAGATGGTGGTAAAATGCACTGGGGGTTATTGTCAGAGTTTCACCTAACCTGAAATGGAGTGCATTAACCCATGCAGTGTCCATGTGCATTTCCACACGCACATTTGTGAACACACTCACACATGGGCACGCACACACACACGTGCCACGTGCCCCTAAAACCGTCCCTCCACAGTTGATGATTTATGCAGCTTGCCAAGAGAGAAGTAGGCCATGCCAGCCTTGAAAGCACTTTAGTTGGGTTGTTTTCACTCATGAAGGACATGTTGTCCTGTAATTATTCTGTCATTTCTTAAAAGGTGAAATCCTTAACAGGTTTTTGCTTTCTGTGTTGCTGTAAGTGTTCTTGTCAGAGCACGTCTAACCCAGTAGGAATCTTCATTCCATACTGCCTTTATGAGGAACAAAGAGGAATTGGACCTTTTAAAATGTATGAAAAAATCTAGAGGAAAGGCTATTAGTCAGGGAGGACACAGATAAGATACAGAAAAATTGCAAACAACATTCCTGTTTCCCCTTTGGGCTCTCAAAACACCTACAAAATACTTTCTGTCATTAACTTTTTTTCTTTCTCTCTCTGTCAACAAACAAGCATAATTTTATATCTGTATGTGATAACAGAATAGGGTGGGGTAAAAATAGCTAATGATTAACTCAGAGATGAAATAAAAAACATACAACTCCCACCAATGTAAATGTTAAAGTTATGTTTTAATACTTAGGAGAATCTAAAGGAGATGCTGGCATTGATCAGGTTAATTATTTGTTCTTTGTACTACTGATAAAACTTGCAAGATTAGCAAATTAAAAAAAAGCTTTAGAGCCTCAAATAATCAGTAATTTTACCATTTCAAAGATCAAATGCAATAGGAATGCAACTTATTGTTTTCCATATCAAAGTTAATCTTTCAGTTTGAAAGGTCTAGTGCTGTGAAATGTTATAGGGCATTTCTAGGCCAAGTCAGAATGAACAGTTAGCAGACTTATCAAAAACTTAAGAACGATGTTCTAATTTCATGAATTGTAAAGAGTCTTGCCTTCTGTAAGTCCACAGGAAAGTCAGATCAATAGGTGAAATGTCTGCGTGCTAAAAGGCTTTGTATGATTATGAAAGCTGAAAGTCTATGTATGACAGAGGCGGTTACTTTATGGTGAATTTTCAAGGGACTCCTCCAGGGGTTCTTAAACTGTGATCATTAAACAGAGCTACCCATTCATTTCACCCAGCTGCACAACCACCGGTCACTCTATCCACTACCTGCCCTCTGCTGGGACACTTTAATAGTCAAACTCCCCTTCTTGTCCTCTAACCTCCATGCTATTGCTCAGAAATTTCTCTTAATTGGATCTTTTGAAAAATGGCCCAAAACAATCATGGAAGTCAAAGCTAAGATTCAACCAGTGCACTGTGGCTCATAGCTACAGTGTTACGTCGGGAGTCTTTTCTGATTGTTCACAGCATCACTTTGTTGGTCGGTGATCTTGCCAAACTGGTTATTACATATTTTGAATATTACCCTTGAATAGACGGACAGTTACTGCTGTCTTGAATCCCATAGTTACTACTTCTCAGTTAACACTGCCACTAACTTGGTTCAGGCCCCTGTCGTACTTTTGCCAAGACTTGCAACGGGCCCTGATATGGCCTGAGAGTAGCTGTGTTCACTGTAGGGTAAAGGCATGTTGAGACAGGTCCACAGAGGCAAGCCTGCCCATGAGGGCTCTATTATTATTAGAAATGTAGGACCTTCAAAAGAAACAAACAAAAATTATTTAAGGAAAATAGCAACAAACAAGGGAGCTTGGTTCCAGAAGAATGGGTTAACATCAGAAGAAAGAGGCAGTTTTGAAGATAGTGGCATATCTGTACTCGGGGTGTCCTCCATCAAGCATCATAGACATTTATCTGAGTCTCAGGTGGTTGTAGGTGAAAACCAAAAGGTAATTTCACCTCGATTTTGACAGGGCAGTGGAAGGATAGCCCTTGGCAATGTTGATTTCAGCACTTTCTCAGCCAGGGAAAGAGGTGTCCTCAGCAAAGGCTTCAGTTCCATCCCACAGTCTTTGGGTGGCCACAGGAGCAGGGGCCTTCCCCTTTTGACTGTGTGTTAGCAACAAAACAGTGCAGGACCTTCACAGCTGTGGGCAACATGATCATAGAAAGCCAGCGTTTTCATGCACTCATTTACTGAGGCCAACTGTTGTTTACTGAGTTCCTCCTATATTCAAAAATGAGGGGTTATGGACACAGCAGTACAAGCAACGCGTCTGCCTTTTGACCTTTAAATACAGTGAGAAAAATATTTTTATCCCAAACAAGAACACACACATACATGTGTACATACATACCCATGTATATTGAAATGGAGTTTCATGAAGCAATGCTAAATCTTATCATGAAATGCACTCTGATATTTTCTGTATTCAAATATTTTCTACTACATTGTATCCTATATTCTTTTGTTTTAAAAATATACTGGTTAGTCCTACTAAAATTGATTTGTGGACTACTAACAGATTCTGAAACACGGTATGTAAAATACTTTAGTGATAGAAATTACAACTGTTTCATCTAATATTTATTAAGCATTTACAATACTAGACACTGTCCTAAGTACTTTACATATACTAACTTGTTTAGTCCTTGTAATTTGACTGAGTTCCCTTAACTCATAAGAGGAGGAGACAAGGTTTATCTCCAGGCAGTCTTGCTGTAGACCCTACACACTTAAACGGGGAGGAAGGAATTGTGAGTATCACAGAATAACCAAAGGAATGAGACCTTGTAGGGGACTGCTTAGAGAGGTCTCAGACCTATTTAGGAAAAAGAATAGTGGGAGTGGTCTGTGAATAGTCAGAGATACTATGCCTTGTGACTGTTAATGCAAACCTATTTTTACCTCCCAGCTACTATGGCTTAGAAAAAACAAGTGATACCTCACCCATCTTTGCTTCTATTATACTTAAATGCTTTCAATGCAAATATGATGTTTTCATCCCCTGACTTCAGAACTTTCTGTGGAACTCCAGGGTCCATTTAATAAAGTCTACTTGACTTAGCATGAAGTTTGTGTCCCTTTGTGCCCCAACCCTGCCTAGCAAACTGGTAGCATCATTTCCCATCACTCCCCAACAAGCATCTACCTTATAACTAGGCCTTAGTATTTGACAGTCACTGAATATACCATGACCTTCTCTGCCTCTGCTTCTGTCTATGCTTTTGGTCTGTGCATTTGCTTTTTCCCCTCCCTAGGATTCCTTCTCATTTTCATTTACTATCAAGTTAGTTCCTTCATCAGAAGCAATGCTTGTGGAATACCATGGCAGTGGATAAATCATTCTGTACCATCCATGGATGGTAGTTTGAGCAGAAGCACTGTGTGCAGAGCAGGCAAATCTATACTCAGAATAAATGTCCATTTCAGTAAGAACAGAGCATTGCCTCTTCCAAAAACAAACAGTTCAATGCACTCAACCAGGTAACCTGGTGATTAGCCTAGGGAATGGTGCCGTATCAGGGACTCTGTGTAGGTCTCAGATGCTGGCATATGGGGCACTCTGCAACGGCTGAAGCCAGGTCAGTGTTGGTGAAAGGAAGTCAGTGTTGCACTTGGTTCATGAGCCCCTTGGGAGATTATGGAGCTATCTGGGGAAAGAGGCTGATGGGTATCTACAGAAGGGATCATCCTATCCATTAGATTGTTAACATTCCACTCTACTATAGTCACCTTTAGGAGCGCACTCACATGGGACACAAATATTTCCACATTTTTTTACCTGTTTAGAGAAGTCTATCCACATACCTCTTCTCCAAATTTCCTTGTTGCCAATTTTCCAATCATGTTTTTTCCAACTCCCTGACCATTGAGCTAAACTATTGGCCACAGTCCATGAATCTATATAGACTTTTACCTCTTGCTATTTTTCCATAGAGTGCATATCCAGGTGTCCTGTTTGAAGTTCTTCCCACTAGTAGAATTTCCCTTTACCATTCACCTTCAGGGACGTCCCATCAGGGACTGTAGTGCTGCAGCTGTTTACTTTTGAGTGGTGTCTGAATATCATGAAGAAATATCTGTAACCCAGGCCTGAGCTTTCTCTTCCTCAATCAACTAGTCATAGAAAATAAATATATGTGTGTATTTGCACATATGTATTTTTATTCAACCTTACTTACAAATAAACTAAAGCAAAATATAACAAAAATCAGTTTTAAAATAGTCAAGTTGGATTTTATGAGGTAGTTAAGGTTAGTATATAAATTAAAACTTGTGTACTATCACAACCTTAAACTTAAAAAATTCAGTAAGTATCATTATTTCTCAATAAATTCAGCCATTTTTTTGCTGTACAATTGGACTAGGTGGCCTCTTTGGTTGAACATTAGATAATGTAGTTAGCTTGCCAGGCAAGTATCAGAGCCCATGCTATAAAATTTACATACTATAACTTTAAATGCCAGAGAAACAACAGCAGAGCAAGATGCTCACCATATGAGAGGCATGTGGGAACTGAGACCTTTACACAGAAGAGCAAATTCACACCTCTCATCTCATAGTCTAAATAAATAAATAAGCAAGCTGACAAGACAGTCAGCCCAGGGTAGGGATTATTTTCAAAATTAATATTAAACTCTACTTTTAAAAGTAAGAACTGTTTATTGAACACCCAATTCCTCCCAGAAACATTAGGTTCTGTGGATATATGGCAGAACATATCTTGACATTATTAATATTCTACATCAAAGACAAAACATGTATCTTTGACCTTAAAGGACTTGCATTCTAAAAGATATGAAAAATGATTATTGACAGTGTTTACTGAAACTGATTTAAAAAGTATCTCTCTTCTTTCTTTCTAAATCTCTCTCTCTATATGTGTGTGTGTGTGCGCACACACACACACATACATGTATTCAGCCATGTACTATGAAAAATAGAGACATTTATTGAAGAAGATACAAGATGAAAGAAACATTGCACATAGGACCATGACCTCCCAGTCCTCTTAAAGTAGGTACCTTGAGACCACACACAATTCTCCAACTCACCATCAGCTGCCCCATTGTATTTTCTGAAATCTCACTGATGGTCTGAAATCTCTTCCCTTTTAAAGGTGATTTCAGTTTTGGGAAAAGCCAGAAGTCACAGGGCACCAAATCTGGGCTTCAGAGGGGCTTAGTCACCTGGGTGATTGGATGTTTTGCCAAAACACTCTGCATGAGATGTGATGCATAAGCAGGTGCATTGTTGTGATGAAGCTGCCAGTCACCAGTTTTCCATAGCCATGGCCTTCTGAATCATCAGAATAGTTTTCACAGAGGAATGTTTAAACTTAATGCAAAATTTGATGCAGATTCGTGGCTCTACTCGCTCAGTCATTTTGAATGTGATGGTCACACTGTACACATACTCACTCGATGGCGTCTACTGTCCCCATTGACTAGTATAGTGAAGTCATCATTGTTCATGCATACTCATTCCAGTCCACTCTCCTTGGATGCCAAGTTACATCGATGTTACACAAACTGCTCTCATTATATTAACAATGGTTGGACTTTTTCCAGACAGACTATGTGTGTGTGTGTGTGTGTGTGTGTGTGCATGCATATAATTTATATATGTCTCTCTATATATTGATAAGAGAGGAACATTACTTATGTCTTGCTGATAACTCAGAATAATAGAATGGTGAGAGTTATTCAGTTTTTATTATATATCAAACAATAAGATACACAATTTGTTTTTTATATACTAGCCACTTAATAGTGTGGACCTGAGAAAGAAGACACCAAGAAGAACTCCTGGTGGCTAAATGGGCTTGACTTAAAAGTAAAAAAAAACAAATAAACAAAAACAACAAATAAAACCTCTGATAGCCATTTCTAAACAGGGGTCTCTCATACAAGTTGCACTCCAGGGAGAAGTCTGTACTGAAATGTCTGCCACTTGCTCTGAACTTCCTGCGTGCCTGCCTGCTCCGCTTTCTTGCGGTGTGTGCCAGTCCTTATAAAGCAATTAGTTCCTGGAATTATGTTTCACCTAATAAAACTGAGCCTTTTTCTGTCCAATTGGAGTTGTGCATCTATATCCCCATAAGTATTTTCAACAACCATTCAGAACAGCTCCATGTTAACCAATCAGAACAGTACTTTTGGACCAAACTGCAAGGACTTGGGGGGCTCATTTGCATTAGGATAGACCAATCCGGGGCCAGGGTCAAGGACTTCTGTCTATATGTCAGTTTCCCTCAGGCAAGGAAAGTGCAATTTTCCTTGCCACTAAAGATTGAAGATAGTGTTTATCTGACTAGAAACACCTAAGAAGGCTGTTCTGAGCAGAGCAGAGCAGGAGTAAAATGTGAGCAGAACAGAGCAGAGCAGACAGAGCTGCCTGGCCCCAGGGCCACTTCATAGTCCTGCTACTTCATAATTGAGCTGTAACACTGTGGAACTATTCCACAGCCCTGCTGTATTGAGCTGTTTGCACTGAATAGTTTCCTTCTACACGGCACCCCAAATTGGAGATTCCTGTTGGTGTTGAATTGGCACCAAACCATCAGTTGACAATGGTTATAGAAAACCTGTGGTTATTATTATCACCATTAAACAGATGAGACCATTGAGACTTAAAAAGAAAATTTAACCAATGTTTCCAAACTAGTATAAGGTAGGGTGGGGTATCTGTTTAACTCTAAATCTTGTGCTCTTAGCCATTAATTGAGGGCATTACAGGTACACAGGAAATTCCTTTTCAGTATGTTTGTGAGTTTATCCCTTTTCCTTAATTATGTATCCATACTTATGGCGTCCAAGCAATAAAAAGAGCCAGGTTCAAGTTTTAACTTCCTGCATTGTTGGGTGACCTGGTTGTGTAATTGGCAACATCAATTAAGCTCACTCAGGCTCAGTAACTTATCTGTAAATGGGCTATATAGTAAGCGACTTATGTTATTGGCAAGTCTTCGATATTCAAGTGTTTTGTAAATTAAAAAGTTGAATCCAAATGTAAAATGCTGTCTTTTTTGCAATGTCTGAAGATGCTAAATGAAACTTAAAAATACTTTCATTTAGTATTTGAATTTTGAAAATTACATCAGTATTTTACACCAAGATTTATCATCATCTCCATTACAAAATATAAAATCAAAAGAAACCAACTCAAGAATATCATTAATTCCTGAAGGAATGTAATAGAAGAATTAAATGATCTATCTCTATCTGAAAGGCAAGAGAGTGAACACCTAGGTAGACCAGCTGGGTGGCACCAGTCAGTCATTTAACCCCTTCAAGCCTCAATGTCCTTTATAGAACTATGGGGTTGTGCTAAATAATCTTCAAGTGCCCTTATAGGTCTAATATTCTATCAGTCAAGACCTTCAGGATCCTTTGTCTGTGACCACTGCCTTCTACTTCACTCTGACCAGACTGGAGAATCTTACAAAATCTTTTACTGCATTGATATGGATGCATTTTAACCACAGAAACTCTAAGCTGTGTGCTTTTTGGCTGGCTTTTCTGAATTGCATTGACCTCTCAGCATTGTAAAACACATTGTTCATTGACTTCAATACCCACTGCTTAATCCCTGGATATTAGTTGAGGGAATGTGAGTTTGAATTTCCCTGGTGTTATTAGTATATGGAAAATCTTGTTACTTAAATCTTACTTTTATGCGTTACATTATAATTTTTAAGAAATCATCATAGCAATCTCCTATTTTTGTTAACTCTCTCTGAAAATCCAAATGGGTTTATTTCTTAAATTGCTAATAACCTTACCCAGTCAGACAAATTATCAAGTATATGAACTGCAGTTAAACATAAACTCATTTTATTTGATGAAGGCAAGAAAAATACAAAGATTTCCATTTCGAGAGTAAAACTGCCAGGGTGAATTACTTGGAATGCAGTTCAACATGATGAAATGCCATAAATTATACTGAAAAATTCTTTGTGTAGGTATTCAGCTCTATGTACTTTTATTGATAGAACAGCAATTCCTCCCCACCTCACCCCTACCCCCTGCCTTTTATGGAGACTAACAATGATATTATCCTCGAAAGAATTTGACTTCTATTAGCTGACTATAGCAAACAGACAAAAAACTCTTACTGCCCTATGCTAATTTTAGCAGAAAAACAACCTACCCAATGTTGGCGTCATACCCTCAGCCTAATGCCACCTGCCTTGTGTCCTTTGGTCTCTCCTGTAAGAGAAGCTCAGGAGAGCAAGTCATTCCACTCAAGTTAAAAGCAGGAATTAAAGTGAAAGAAAAGTATTCTCAGAGACAACGTAACAAATGTACTGCTTCATAAAGATGCTTTTTCAAACAAAAGTCTGGCAGAGCTCAGAAATCAGAACAGAAGGTAATATGGAGTTCCACCAGGCTGCACTTGAAGCTCTCAAAGTATGCTGGATGAGCCCCCACACACTTTTCCCCAACTGGGCATGCATTTTGGCAGTCAGTCTTCTGCTTAGGTTCTGCTTTTGATTTTCAAGAACTTGCTAGAATATACACAAGTTAAAAAAAAATCAAGGTTTTTAATTTCCATATGTTTGACTAGAGTCTTCACCAGTGACCAGCTGCATTCCAAAGAGACCTATTTGAAAGCGTGGGCAAAACCTCTGCAGAGTCAGAGAGGAAAGGGCTTCGTTCCCTTTGCATTAGTCACTCTGTAAAAGATTAATCTTAATGAGCTACTTTTTACAGGCAGGCACACCCAGGCTTTGCATTACATACCGATGATTTCTCAATATTTAGGCCAAAATGTGTACACTCAGATGCTGATAGATATCGTCTTTCCAGAAACCATTAACTATGGTATTAACTGTAATAACTTAGTGAGGTTAAGGAATGAGGCCAAGCAGGGGGGTTGTTCAGAGTTGCTGGGGCAGCAGTTGTTCAAAGCAGTGTAAAAGAACACACTGATGGGACTTAATGTCCTGAAAACAGAACAGGAAGAAAACCCAGTCTTCTTTCTTTTTGTTTCCTCTGTTTTACACTGATCCCCACCTCTGTGTCTTCACTAGGTCAGTGTTCAGCAGGTAGTGCTGCTTGTTTAATTGATTTCATCAGTTAATGGCCACCACTGTGATGGAATTTGAAGTTTTATACTCAAGAAATCAGCGTGGAGACAGGACTTTCCTGGTCTGTTTGCCAGACCCTGGGAGGACAGGAGTGCACAGGAAGGCTATGCTGACCCGAACGATGGCAGCAGTGCGCTCCCCTTGCACCAGACGCAGCTCCACAGCACCTGGGAGCTAGCGGAGAGGCCTGTGGCTGGAACCGCGTTTCTAGGAGTTAAGAGTTTACTCTGCCATCCTTATTCCAATGCCATTCTGAAATTAAATTCCATTTATATTCTATGGCTGTTTTGCCTTATGAGAAGGGTTTTTAAATCTTATTTTTCTGACCTATCTCTTGGGATTTGCATGACTATTGAGACTGAGGAGACAAAAAGATAAACCAGAAGAGAGAAAAAAAATTTTTTGAGATAAAACAAAAAGGAGAAGGGAAGCGTACAGAAGCATAAATCCAGTTAGTGATAGAGATTCAATTCGAATTTAAACTTAATGCATTTAAAAATAAATGTTAATTTTATTGAGCCATATACATTAACCACATGTTTATCCCAGTGTTAGGTGATACTGACTTAAGCAGACCATGACACAGACCTTTACCTTAAAAGGCTTACATTTTACTGGGGGAAACAGATCAACAATGTTTGCTACCATTTATCATTGTGCCTACTTTGATCACTTGTGCCAAGCTCTGAGTGAAACACATTAGAGGCTATATCACTTTTAATCTTCTCTATACTATGTGGTAAAGGACTGTGAGTATTCCCATTGTGCAGATTAGGAATCTGAAACTCAGAAAAATTAGTACTTTTCTCAAGATCACACAACCATAAAGAGGCAATCCAGGAATCAAGCATAGATCTTCTAAACTCAGGAATAATGTTCTTTAGGATAGCAATGGGATGGCTGACCAGGGATACCAGCAGATTGGAATAAACACTAAAACCAAGGTAGAAAAAAAGCTCTTTGGGAGAACAAAGGAAGAATTCATTAATTTTAAACAGTTTCATTGGGAAGCTGCTTGTCTGTTCATGACTGCTCTAGGGCATTTGAGATGTTACCGTGAGTCTTGTCAGTTTAAGGTATTTGGGTGCTGTTTCAGGAACTGAGGTGCCCTCTCATCTTTCTGATTCAGGGTATCTGTGAACATGATACCTAGCACAGTTTCTGTTGTGGAAAGCAGTTGAGCAATAGTTGAGTACCTACCTGCATCTCAGGTGCACAGCCTCCAAGATCCAAGGACAGGAACCAGCATAAAGTGGTTCTGGAACCACCAGAATTGGCAGAGGCAGCAGAGCAGCCGGCTTGTGTGCACACACCCTTCCTCTTTCCATCAGAATGTAAGTTCCACAAGGTCTAGGACCTTCTCTACCTTGTACATTTCTACCATGTCAGCAACTAATATGTGGTTAATGCAACTATCACCAGAGGGGGGAACCCTACACTGATGATACTAATATGAAACTCTCTGGAGGAAGAAACACATACATATGAACGAGGTGGAGAGGATCTCACAAAATTATATCCAATAAGCACAAAAACAAAACAAAACAAAAACTCCTGGATATAGGGTCAGGAAACAATACTAACACAAATGTTAATATACTGACTCAGTTGGAAATCCCAATGTACTAAAAGAAATTATACTACAAAAAGACAAAATGTTGATGATTGGTTGTTGTGTCTCTATAACATAGGTTCTAAATTAACTTTAACATGTACTGAGATATATCAACAAGTAAAATTTCAGAGCTTTAATCAATACTGGGACTCAAATTTTGGTTGTACTTGGAGATTCCACTAAATTTAAATGAGCTGTCACCTGTAATATTAGGGGAGTTATTAAATATAAAGTAGAGCACAAACAGGTATAACACATCATAACCTTTGAAACTACTGCCTTGGTTATATCTCCTGTACCCAGTGTTCTAAATATCATATAATAGGCACAAGTGCTCCAACTCAATGATACATTAAAACTAAATTGTCATCCTCACCCCCATGCCCCAAGTTAAAATAGACAGCACATCCAGTATAAGTTAAAAAAGGGCTTTGAAAAATTGAAACCTATTATACAATACCTATTTAGAGAAGGGGTGGTTTTCACCACTGTTTTTCTATTTAAAAATACAATTTGACCTGTTTTCAGCCTGGAAAGGATGTGTAACACCTGGTGAATTATTACCACTATAATGCTGTTGTCCTCATATTCAGTATTACTGAATGTACTGCCTACACACAAAATCAGCAACCGGTAAGCAATATCCAGTCATGGATTCAGCAAACTTTGTTCTGTGCCTATTTCAACAGCCACTCAGTCAGAATTTTCCTTTACCTTTGATGGGAAACAATATACCTTTACCTGGCTATTGATGCATCCTCTTTTGGTGATGGCAGAAAATTTAAATTGTACAATCTCTAGGTCATGCAAAGCCATGTTTATCTCAGCCTCTAAATTCTAAAGTATCATAAGATAGTCTTCTTATCATACTGCCTCAATACATTTTTATTTTATTTTTTATTCTTTTTATTCTCAGCCAAGGACTTTTTTTTTTGAGAGAGAGAGAAAAGAAGGGGAAAAGGAAGAGAGGAAGGGAGGGAAAGAAAGAAACATTGATGTGAGAAACATTGATGTGAGAAACATTGACTGGCTGACTCCTGTATTCACCTGGATCAGGAATCACATGCACCCAGACTGAGAATTGTATGCATCTGAACCAGCAATTGAATCTGCAACCAGGCATGGGCCCTGACTGGGAATCAAACCTGCCACATTTTGGTTACTAGTCCATGCTCTGACCAACTGAGACACACTGGCCAGGGCTAGACATTTTTAGAACTGCTTGCATCTTTTCTCTCCATAAAGCCTCATTCTGTGATTAATAAAACTTTTAAAGCCTCTTGTGTCACACAATCAGTCATCATTTCTGAGCTAAAGTTTGGGTGAAGAGACCATCTCTCTCTATGGTTTTATAGTATGGCTGGCTATTTGGTTTGAACATACTGAAGTTATTATCAGTTCACTCTCTTTTGATTCTAATGGTTGTTATTGATAATTTGTTGTCAGTATAATTTTACTCTTTCAAAAGAGTTTTTTTTCTTTCCTTTGTCTGCTTTTAGAAGCTTTTTAAAAATTTTGTCAGTTTTCACTATGATGTGCCTAGGTGTGGTTTCAATTGTATTTATAATATTTGAGATTAATCATACTTCCTCAATCTGATAATTAATGTTCAAATAAATTTTGAAACAGTTTCTTAATTATAATTTTAATATTGTTTCTTCTTCATTATCCTTGTTCTCCTCTTCTGTACTCCTTTAAAATGTATGTTTGACTTTTTTATTTCATCCACCATATCTCCTAAACTCTCTTCCATATTACCCTTCACTTTAACTTTCTAGTCTATGTTAAGATAATTTCCAGAGATCTGTCTTCCTGTTTCCTAATTCTCTCTTTAGCTATATCTACTCTTATGTTTAAATAGATCATTAGTTCTTTTTAAAATTTTCAATAACCATATTTAAAATTTTCATAGGTTTTACTTCCTTCTTTTCAATAGATGACTAGTCTTTAAAATAGTATTTTATTATTGTATCTTGTTCTCAATGCCTTTTAAAGTAAACATTTTAAATATAATTAGCTTATGGTATCTAAACTTCCTATGTAAGAGTAGGATGCCTATTATCCTGTTTCCTGTGTGTTACTTTTGTGTGTTACTCCTGTGTGTTACTGTGTGTTTCCTGTGATTACTTTTGTTTATGGTGAATTGTTTTCTAATATATTTTGTAAATTCTGAACTGTGAGCTCATATTGAATAGAGATTTACCTGTGAGAATCATATTTAGCCTGTTGAGAGTCTACCCTTCACATATGTTTTGTGTTTACTTGTACACAGTATCCCAAGTTGGACCTATAATATAATTATTTTAATTTGAGGGGGGCCTTTGCTCATATTGATAGTATACATTTGAAAGCACGCCTGCCTGAAGAATGAAGTTATAAATTCTCAAGTGTATAATTCCCCTACTTAGAGCTTATACTTATACAAAAAAGCATCCTTGTCATTTTCCTATAAAAATAAGTAGAGTTTTAAAATTTATACTACCTGGTTCCATTCCAGATATATAAATGGGGTTCCTGTTATAATTCTCTCCCTTAGTAGGGTTTCTAGGCCTTGCCTTTTATTTTGTGTTTGCTGAAACTAGTAACCCCCTTTTTACTAGCTCTGAAGTATCAGCTCCAATTCACTGTATTGCTTGTCAATTTCCTACCTATTTTTGAACCATGGAGTTTTCTCTGATTTTCTTGTGAGCTGGCCTATACATTTAAAATGATGTGTAATATATATGAAGTCTTCCCGGAAAACGTATGCCCATTATAATATAATAATGGGAACGTTATTATAATGAGAACAGTTGGGGTGACATCAATGTAACTTGGCATTGATCATGAGCATGGGTGAAAAATGATGACTTCACTGAATTAGTCAGTGGGGGCGGTAGACACCATTCACTGAGCATGTGTACTGTGTGGCCATCACATTCAAAATGACTGAACTAATAGAGCAATGAATCTGCATCAGATTTTACATTTAACTTGAATGTTCCTCCAGGGAAACTATGTGGATGATTCAGAAGGCCGCAGCTATGGGCAACTGGTGACTGGCAGCTTCATCACAATAACCTGCTTGTTCATGCATCACATCTAGTGTGAAGTGTTTTTGCAAAACATCAAATCACCCAGGTGACTCAGTCCTCCTGAAGCCCACATTAGGTTCCTTTTGACTCCTAACTTTTCCCAAAGTGAAATAACCTTTGAAAGGGAAGAGATTTCAGACCATCAATGAGAGTCATAAAAATGCAACAGGGAAGCTGATGGTGATTGGACAGATTGTATGAGGTCCCTAAGGTGTCTTCTTAGAAGGGGACTGAAACATCATTGTCCTATGTACAATGTTTCTTGTGTGTTCTACAATCAATTTCTCTATTTTTCATATTACATGACGGGGCATTTCTGGACAGAATATACACACACACACACATACCTGCATATATACACACACATACCTACACAGACTCATAGATAGCAGAATGACACATGGGGGAAGATAGGGTGTAGAGGAATTGAGCAAAAAGGTCTTATGAACATGGGCAACAGTGTGGTGATTGCTGGGGTGAAGGAGGTATAAGGGGACTAAATGGTTATGGAAAAAATACAATAAAGATTAAATTAAAATATATATATGATTTCTGGGTGTTTTGTTGCTGGGAGAATTTTCAAGCTATTTAGTCTTCATTGCTTAGAAATGAAAGTCCTTATAAATTCATTTCTTTTCTTTGTTCTCTAGTATGTACTTAGTGTACTTTGAAACTGAAGAGCACTAGAATGTGGAACATGTCAAATTTCACAGGTGTCTGGAAGCATTTGGAATAAAAGAACGATATTTCTACACATTAGTCTAGAGCCTTTCTGCCAAATTCTCTGATGCAAAATGGAGAGTAGCTGTTATGTTGGTATATGTGCATATGTATTCATAAATGCATATTTATTTGTGTACATAAATGGATACATATATAGACATAGATATTTCACTTGAGAAATCACTGCTTGTCAGCTTCTGATTCTGTTCTACCCAGCTGGATTTTGTAATTACTTCTGAGGAGTGACCATCATCAGAATTTCCAAAGCAGCCTGAATTCAGAGTAGGCAATATTTCTTTCTCTCACAGTCTCAGTGCAATGAAATCTGATCACTCCAGCCTTAAACACTGTTCTCATATGTTTTGTGTGCTACTAATTAGACCAAGGGCCCAGTGCTCCTATAATGACCATTGAGCTCCTCTGTTAATGCTTTTCCTCAAGTGTCCAAGTTCTTCCACTAGGTTTTTTATTAGTCTTTGTCCACAGTCTTGAAAAGTTCTATTCTGAAAAAACCTAACTCTGAATCTGATACTGGTCCACATGTGTATCACCATGTGGTCACCTGGGATAGAACACCTGCCTCAACTGCTGATGTGATGAAGGAGGTACTACCAACCATCATCAAACCTCTTGACGAATTCTCCCAAGTATGTCCACCTTGGATTCTCTATCTATATGAGTTGCCCATTGACTTGGGGACTTGTGGTCTCTCTTGTGAAACCTGGTATGTCATATTTTCCAAGCTGTTTGTTCTATCTATGTTCTTTAGAAACTGTGCCTTGCGTATCTTCTCCCTGTTCATGAGAGGAATGATTAATGCTTACAATGAAGCTTCAAATAAGTCATAATCAACTATTTGTATAAGGCAAACAACAATGTTAATCCCTGTGAGTGTGGTAAAATATGTATTTTCATATATTCTCTTCATTTTATACACAAACCACATAAATAGAAGATGAGATGCCAAAATACTCATCCAGGCCAATAATTTTTATATTTATTTATGAACCTGCTTTAGCTGTCAACCTTTAAAATAGAGATAAGAACTTCTTTATCTCTGAATTTTTATTTTTTTACAGTAATATAATAGATCATGCTTTCCATGATTGTTCTTATTCCTATTCTCCCACCAATAAACTTAGAGCCACTATGCAAATACTACAGTAAGAACTGGCCACTTGAAATGTACAACCTCAACACATGGAGATTCTCAATATTGTAGAAATAAGACAAAACTAAGACAAAACCGTTATTTCAGTCCTCTAAGAGTGTGTGATACAAGGTGAGAAGAAAACCTTATAAAATTAGTGGGTGAGAGAATAGGACCAATTAGAATAAGGATATAGTGCCAGCAGGGTTTTAAAGAGAATGAGGGATGAGTTGTGAGAGAGCAGAGAGATGAGAACAAAATTGGAAGGAAATAAAGAAGGAGCTAGTCCAAGAAAGGGAAGACATGGGCTGCAAAGAAAGCCCAAAAAGGATCGGAAAACATTTTCAATTACCAAGACAAAGAAACTGGGCACACATTTCTGTAATGGTGGGAGAGAACAAAGCCCCGCTGCAGAGAATGAGGGCCCTTGTTGATTTTTTTTTTTTTCGGGTGGAGAGGCTGGTTTAGAGGTAGGATTTGGTGGAGTCTTTTGGCAGACATTTATTCAACTGAATCTTGTAAAATTTATTTCTGGAATTTAAAATTGGAAAGTTGGATGTAACAGAATATTTAAGTAAAAAAAAAAACCTATGTAAAATATACCAATAGCAAAAATATGAAGTCAAGTCTTATATAACTTTTAAAACATTAATCTTATTTTTCCTCAGGAAATGATTATAATTCCATCCATAACCATAAGAAAGATTAATTTGAAATAAAAAAAATCCTATACATGCTCAAATTATTCTTAATAATCTGGAGATAAAATGTGCTTTGTGGGAGTCAGAAATAAAAATAAAGTAGGTAAAAGTATGTCATCAAGGAAAAAATTAGTTGAGCCCTTTTTCTTTTAAAGTCTTAATATCTACAAAAAAGTCCACTTAAAAGAAACATATATCTTAACATATTTGTCATATTCAAACATATTAATCATTTCAATGCATTTTAAAATATCGCCACATCTATACTTCATAAATATAATTCAGAAAAACTTTGTTAATTTTCACTTCCCTAATCTGCAAACCCTCAGTTCTCACAAAGAACCCCGCAGTCTCACTTCACATCTGAGCAAAGATTTAATAGCTGAGAGCTCTATCATGTTCTCATATTACTAAGACTTCATTATTTTTACATGCCACACTACAAGACACTTACTAATATACTATTAAGTATTATCATAAATAATTAAAATGCAACTACACTTGACAAAATGAAAGGACAAAATGTATTCTGTGTTGCAGTCAGCTTGTGTGTGTGTTGGCAGGAGTGAGCTAAGCACATATTTTAAAAATAGAAAATCAATTACTAATAACCTCCGTTGGACTGCAGTGGGCCTACCTCTCATTAGTGTGGGTTAGTGAGGTCTTTTTCTGGCTCCTACCTTCCAATTAAATCATATAGTCATTATATCATTATCACTGTTAAACTGAAAAAAATTTGAATACCAGTCAAGCTTTATCTTTGTGCCAACCTTTTCCACATAGCCATGTTTTTCATATCTAGTTGATTGGGTATATCCAGCACTTTTTTCGCTCTCTCCCTTGCCCCACACGTTTCAAGGTAAGAATTTAGTGTCCTATCCATTGGTCAACATATCTTTGGAAACACAAACCATGTGGTTAGCACATTGCAGACAATGTTCAGAATGTTTAAGTGTAAGTAGTAGTCTTTGCCTTTATGGAGTTTACAATATAATATGGGAAGCAAGATTAGCATAAAATAATATAAGAAACAGAGACCAATGTCAGAATATGTATTGTTAAGTTTTAAATTGTGTGATCTCCTCCCTGAAGCTACATATTCGATGACACTGACTCCAAAAAGACTTCCCAGATTCTATGAGCCTCGATTAAATGTCAGTCCTATGCACTCTACTAACATTCTGCATTTACTCTGTCAAAAGTTACCCATTGACATAGCAATGATGGAATCCAGGTAATGTAATGTAACAGCTCTTATCAGACCATAGGTGTCTTGAGGACAGGGGCTGAGTCTTGTTCAAAGCCCTGTTTCCCCTCCAATGGAATGCCGGGCTCAGAAAGTGGTGGGGAGCACAGGGCACAATGAGGCTGGAGGTGCAGGTGGGACTGAGCTGCACAGCACCTCCTGCCTGGCCTGAGACAGACTTTGGCTTTCAGCCTCAGAGCCATGGGATGCCAGTGGAGGCTTTGAAGTAGGCAAAATGGCACCAGCAGCTTCAAGTTTTGAAAAGAGTCTTCCAACCACACTGTACTGAAGGGTAGAGTAAAAAATGAATGTGGGGAACTCAGATAATTTGAAATAAACATTTTGTTAAGTAAGGAGGGGCAGCCAAAATTAACATGTGTTCATGGTACAATTTACCCAAGTTTGGGTAATAGCCAGGTTTTCTTGGCCGGTAACATGGAAGTGTGGTTATTGCTCTGTTGTTATGAATCAGCTCATTATTCCTGAAGGTAAACAACTTAAATTACATTACTATCGCTTTTGATAATCTTTGATAGTCTCGAGTATGTACCGTGTTAAAAGTTGGTTATAGATGTTGAAACAAATTAAAGGTAATGCAGAAATATGTTCAAAAAGTTTTACTCTCTTAGCAGATGGTTCTGCTGGGACTTCAAATGAAACATTTTGTTTTATAAATCTATTATTAGTTGCTGATCTTGCTAGGTGTGCAGTCCATATTGCTGTATTTTAAATAATGATTTTCTATCCCTTTATTAAGCTATACAGCATTGTCCAATCACTGTGCAAGAAAATAAAACTAGTTTGAGCCTTTAGAATTCCTATGGTAAACTGGGATTACTCTGGGCTTCTAGGATACGTGGTTCTGGGCATGGAGTTGGGTAAGAAGGTAGCATGAAGTTTTTGTGAGTTGCAGCTAATTCCACCTGATCTTAGCAAGAACAATAGTTTTCTCCTCATGTTACTTTCCCTGCTTTAAGCCTTTCTATGGCTCTCGATTACTCTTTGGATCACTTCCAAAGCTTTAATAGGGTCTGCCAAGCCCTGCATGGACTGGCTGCCTCCTACCAGTCATGCCAGCTTCATTTCACACCTTTCTCCCCAGGTGTTCAGGTACACAAGTCTTCTTTAACTTCCTTGACTGTGCACTTCTTCCTTTGACAAGGATGTTTGACCTCTTTCTAACCTCTTCCTGGAGTGCCCCCTACCCCATTTCTAGCCTCATCTTCAACTTTGGCTGTTTAATTGACTCCCACAGTTTCTTTAAACCTTAGTTCAATAATTACTTTTTCAAGCAAGCTTTCTCTGGGACCCTTGCCCTACTACCTCCACCCCAGACCAGGTAAAACTGGCTCACTTTATGCCCACATTACACTTTATAATTATCCTTCACGGCACTCACTTGTATTTTTAATTGATTTATTTACATCATTATTTGATGGCTACCTTCCCCTTATCAAACTGGGAGCTCTGTGGGGAGATTAAGCATGTCTATTATTGTACCATTATATTCCTAGAGGATAGCACAGTACCCAACACATAGTAGACATTTAATAAATACTTTTGAATAAATAAATAAGTGAATGGATGCATAACTCTAATAATAATAATATAATCCTTAAGTGTTTTTTCCTCTCTGTGGTCTCAACCATTAGCTCAAGCTTGGGTTTTCTTTCGTGTTTCACTTTGGATCACCCATTCTCTGTGTGTCCTTCTAGACGACCTCATTGCTCTAAACAAATTGGCTGGTGAGAGGACAGCAACCACCATGGTGGGGGCTTCATTCCTGGCAGCCCTATGTAAATGCATGGGGAAACATTCCGGCTTCCCGTTGTGCTCTCCTGAAGCTGTGAGGAGACAATAAAACAAAATTGCTAAGGAGATCTTGTATGAACTAGACCTGTGGCTTGTTCTCTGCCATTTAAAGGGGATACTCTGGACATTATGAGCCTATATTTTATTTTTCTAGATTAAAGGTGAGACTTTAAGGAAGTTGGCTTCAAGTAAAAAAATAGCAACTGCACTAAAAGCCATGGATAATAAGACCCTCATAAATTCCCTTAGAAGTTCATCTTCCCGGCTTCTCCAGTGGGATTTCTAGAAACATAAATAGCACGAAGGTTCCTTGCAACTTTGGAGAAGCACGATTTATCTACCTCCTTCCCTGCAGTGCATATGTAGGGCCCCTATCATCCTCATAAAGAGAAATTACTGAAAGGTAAATCGAATCTCTGTCTACTTTTGTATTCCCTTTAGATCCATTTTTACTGTTGTTTGCATGAAGGTGACCACTGTGGCAGTCGGGACAGAAAGATTTGGGGCAGATGGTCACTGGGAAATGAAGAGAGGCAACAGGTAAATATGAAGCAGGGACAATTTAAGTTGTGACTGGCCCCGAGGTTGGTTCTGTGGGCCAGAGTTCCTGTAATTTCTCTGGCTTCTGGCTGTCACAGCCCTGGAAGCAGTGGTCGTGCGGGCCTAGCGGGACTGGAGAGGGCCTGGCTCCAGCAGCATCAGCTGTAGGAATGCAAGCATGCTCTCAGGGGTGGAAGCAGCGAAGCCGGCCAGGGGTCTATGGAGGGAATTGTTTTTAGCCCTCTTTAAAATTGCAATAAAATGGCAGAAAGTAGTTTTGAAGCCTCCTTTGAACAATTTTATTGTCTGTTCTTTATGCCACAGGAGGGTAAAGTTGATAAACTGCTAAATAATCAACTTTTGTATATTTTATTTGAAAACTTTAAAATTTTAAATACTCATTTTATGGCCCCGATAAAGCATGACAAGGACTCAGTGCTGGGCTCCGTGCACTCCTCTGGTGGGTGGATTCGAGATGCTCGGTTTAATCGCATGCTAAGGGACTGTCACTGGCCTGGATTCCACCCCCCAGTCCATGACTCACTGATTGGAGATAGTTACTACTCCTGGGAAGCAGCAGTTTCACATATTTCCAGGGAAGAGGCTGGGCCCAAGATAGAAGTGGAATCTCATCTTTCAGAGTTGATTGGGGGAATAAATCATATTTATTGGGAAAGAACCACACAGATGGAAGTGGATCCCAGACCCGGGTGGGAGGAACCTCACAACATAATTATTTAACACTTTAGAATATTCATGTGTTTTTTGAAGATAGAAACTGGTTCTTATTCATCTTTGTATTGCTGATGTTTTATGCAGTGCAGCCACATAGCAGGTACTCAGTACACACTTGCTTGATGAATGAGTAAATGAATGAAAATCCAACTGAGTAAGCCTCAAATGGAATTGCCCTCTACATTAGTTTCATCAGATTCTTGTAAAGAAGTACCAGACTATGTGACTTAAACCACAGAAATTTATTGTCTCACGGTTCTGGAGGCCATCAGTTTAAAATCAAGGTGTCAGCAAGTTCATGCTCCTTCTGCAGGCAATAGGGAAGGATCTGTTCCAGGCCTCCCTCCTAGCTTCTGCTAGTTTCTTTGTCTGTGACAGGGTAACTCCAGTTTTTACACAGCATTCTCACTGTGTGCTTATCAGTCTCCAAATGTCTCCTTCTTACAAGGACACCAGCCATATTAAATTAGGGGCCCACCCTACGCCAGTATGACTTCATCTTACTTTAACTAATTACATCTGCAACGACTCTATTTCCAAATAAGGTCACACTCTGAGGCACTGGAGTTTGGTATTTCAACCAATAAGTTTGGGACGGGGGCACTTCAACCCCTAACACCTTTTTTGTACTGTGAATACACTTAGAAGTTGGATTTTACAATAAAAATATTCAAAGACCACTCATTTGTTAGGTGCTTTTCTGGATGTCAAAAGAAATATGTTCTGGACTGAGCGCAGCCATTAACCATTGTATGAACACAAACAAGGATTTCATTTGAGTTAATAAGGAGGCTGGGATAAAAGTTCTTTAAGGTGATGTTTAGCTCAAATATTCTATTTCCTTAGCCATCCATTTTTATATTGCTTTTCCTTAGTACTCCTTGCATACTGTTGCACATTTATATTAGACTTTTAGAATTCTATAGCAATTGATGTTTCTTTAAAGGGTTCAAGAGCTTGGTCACCCTGCTTCAAAGAGGCCAATGTCTTGAATTCATAAAGTAAGAAACCATGTTGGTTTCTTTTACTGCTGAATTTCAATAACTAATATAATGCCTGGCACTTGATACTCAATAATAGTAAACACTCAATAAATAAGTGTTGGATAAATATTGAATGAATGAATGTACTTATTCCAATATTATTTCCATAAATTTGTCAGCTATGTACAACTTCATATATGTTTAAATCTTTCTTTCTCACTGTTCACATTTACCTGTAAATACCAATCCCAGTATGACTTAGAGCTCAGAAGTCTCATATTCAATGTCCACAAATCAATGGTTATCTACAGATAAAATCATTTCAAAGTATCCAAGGGATTATATGGAATATTTGGGGCATTGTAAAAAAATCAAGATATAGAAAACAGTCACTATATGAAAAATGGCAGGAAATTATATTTGTAAGTGTTTTCAGTGCAAACTGGTAAAGAAAATTAGCACCTCTCTGTAGGTTCTTCTTAATAAATCCGATGCTCTATGTTTCTATATGTATTTTAGATTATCTTACATAATGAGAGACCCATGTACACATTAAATGAAAAAGCAGAGTAGAAAGTTAAGCCTATAGGAAGCATTCACTTTTGTGTTACCTCAATGTTTGGGTACAATGGGTCATGTATGGTACTTAATGGGAGGTACATGTAAACAAGCAAGAATATTTTATTCTCTGCATAGTAAAAATTATAAAAAATGTTTGAGTCTTTTTTATTTAAGACCCCAAAGAGAGTTTGTCTTTTATATCATTTTCAGAGCTTTAACATTACTTCTTTATTTCCAAGTCTTGCTATTTAAACTTGTCCTAGCAAAATGGAGTAAGGGAGGTTATTTCTGAAGCTGCTGTGTCACATCTGGCTGAGCCAAGAGGTCTCTGTACTGCCCCACTGCTGCCAACAATGGGGACTTTCAGAGGAGGACATAACCAGCTAAGAGCAATAATAAGCAAAATTTATGAAGTAACCTAATTCTAAAAGCATTTTAATAATATGAGGGATAATTTTAAGTTAGTGGAATCGAATCCAAGGAGTATTTCATTTCTCCTTCTATTCCACCTAACCCAAGTAACCCCTTGCTAGTCAAACTGCAATAAGCATTAGCCTGCAAGGGGGAAGCTGAAAAATCTTACAGGGTACAGAGGTGCCTTCGTCTTACTGAACAGTAAATGGAACAGGACTCTTCCAATGACAACGTTAGAAAATTATATCTAGTTTAATTTTTCTCCTACATCCTGGTTTCATTTATGAGACTGTTCAGTTCTCCAGGGCTGCAGTGGAAATCAGGAAAGCCTTTCTGCCAAAGAAGAAAAGGTTTCCATTTGACAGAAACACTGTTCGCAATGATTGATTTAAAAGTGCTGAACTCATATTCAGAGTCTGAAATCCAGGAACCACCAGCTGGGCTGGGATTCAAAATTACAAGGATGGAGTGAGTTTCTGCGTTGTGATGCATTAAGCAGTGGGGGCAATTGCTTTTCTCACCTATCTCACAAGAGATGAAGGAAGGGAAACATTTAAGAATTAAGAAAGGAAATCTGAAGACTGTTGAGTTACTGCATCTTGCTCTGCTAGAGGCAGAATCACAGTTTGCATTGAGTAGGGAAACTTTCATGAGGAATTTAATAAATCTTTTGGTAACTATGAATTGTTTGAAAGGGGAGCTGGAGAGGACAAAATAAATAATAGAGGAACAAAACCATATAAACCAGTCATGTTACAAAGGCTGGACTTACTAAATATGTAGGTGTCTGAGAGCATAGTAGACCTATTTAAAACAAGCAAAGCATTTCCAGAGTGTCAACTAAAAGGAGTTGCTGGAAAAAATATCTTTTTGACTATGCTGCAAGAAACAATAAGTATGAACAATGGTGCTAAAAGATTAAGACATATAATGTTAACTTACTCTTTTAATTTGTGTACTGTGGTTTTTAACAGATGGATTAATCAGTGGTTTGTTGTTTCTTTTTCTTTTTTTCCTAATGCATACCAAGCTATTTCCTTGCCTGCCATTTTAAACACAAATATTTTTAAAGGGGACACAATGTTAAGGAAGATGTATAAATAAGACAAGTTCTAATTACAGTGTCTAAAATGAATGTCTTTATCCTGTAAATCGCAGCATAACTGCTTACACAGGGAATGAGAGAGCTCTGTTCTTGAGTTGCACTTTTCATCAAGTCGTGGAGCGTAAATCTGGGCAATAAACGATCAGAAGGTACTGTACTGTGTAACTTGTACAATTCTCATAAAATAAATTAATGAACAAATAAATATTCTCTGATGGACGAGCTGGCAAAAATGTATCTCACAAAAATGCCTTGCTCTTCAGTTGGGGAGAACAGCACAGAAGTGACACCTCTTTGAACAGTGTGCCTGGTCTTCAAGAGATTAATGCTCAGAGAGTAATCTGAGTGCCTGATCTTAGAACCCTGACATAGGCCACATCCCCGTGGCTGTCAGTGGGGAATCTGCCTGGGGAAAGGATGCAGGATCAAGCTATTCTCTCACCTCTGGTCACAAAGCCACTGACAAAGCAATTTTCAGAAACTTAAGGATTAATTTGTTTCTGTAGACAGAAGTTTGTGCATCTTCATTCTAAATAGAAGTAACCCTAAGAGCTGAAAAATCTGTAAAGAAAGACGACTTTTTAAAAAGAAGTGCTCAAGTAATAATAATGGCAGTTGCCATCCTCTGAGTTTTGGTTGGATAGTATCAATGTATTCTGAGTTGGTTTTCTTCGGCTTACTGAATAATGTACACCACCAGAAACACCACTCCCGTGATGTCCATTTCTTGGGTGGGCATATATGATGGCCCTGCAACCTGTGATGTCAAGTCTACATTCTGCAGTGTGGCCTTTAATGTCCTGATTTGTAAAATGGTGTTTCTCCATTCATGGTCATGTCCCATTTCCTAATGGGAGTATTTCTACTTTTTTCTTTGCTGTCTACATCAGCTGTGGCTTCTCCTACTGTAATGCTTATTTTCCTGTCCACGGTTTTGTGCATGTTACTTCTCCCTTGGCCTTGACATCACCTCTGCCCTCCTCCCCAGGCACATGTTCCCAACCCAGCCTGCAAGGCACAAATTAAGCCCCAATTTTTTTAGTGAAGTTTTCCCTACTGCTCCATCCCATGATGATTTCTCCATTTTTTGAATTTTTGGCTTTAGAACTTGATAGCACACTGAACAATTTTCTTTGTAATTGTTTTACTTTTGTCTATATTCCTGTCCAAAACAAGACTTAAGTTTTCTAAAGTCAGAGACAGTTTTATACAAGGCTATTGCATTTCATGTGAATATTTAATTAGAAAAATTAAAATAGTGCTACTTAGAATATTAATAACTACTTTATGTGCAATACTTAAAATAATCATTTAAAATTAATTTATAATTTAAAAAATTATTAGAAATCTTATGATTTCAAAGCTTTATGCTTTAAACTTTGCAGCACATCTTTAGCGGCTAAACAGAAATATTCTCCTTCCTTTGTCAGGATCATTTCAGCCATGCTTCTATTTATCTGAAATAAAATTTTGTAAGTGGTTTTGGTGACTATTTTGCAGTTAATTTAATTTTACTGTAATTACAATTTTAAAATTATAGCCTGTTAAAAGTGAATCGAACCATTTGTCAGTACTAATGCTAATAATTAGTACTAAAGAAATATGCCTCAAATAAATAACATTGAGTTGCAAGCTAGATTTGATAAGGAGATACTAAGAAAGCCAAATAGCCATGATATGTGGTGAATCATTTTGGCCAAACTCTTCATTGAAAATTTAGACAGAGTATGGTGAACAAGAAATCAACATTATAACAAATACACTTGAGAATTCTCAAACACTGTGAAATAATCCAGTCAAAGGTGATTTAAAAATTAAAAAAGTCAAAACAGAACAGGATAATCCTCCCTTGGTGGGTATGGCTATGAAAGCAACAATCTTAGTCTTCCCGAAGCTATGGTGGTCATAAATTTATGAATAAATTCTGGTGTGACCCTGGCTTTCCAGAGTCATGCTTTATCTTTATTACATTAATTATGTAAATTCTGAGTTTGAAAACTCACACACACATTTTTGTTTTGTTGTTCTCCATAGCACAAGTTTGCCAGATAAATATAGGATGCCCACCCAGTTAAATTTGAATTTCAGAAAAACAACAAAGAAATTGTTGGTATAAGTTTTTTCCTAAATATTGCATGAGACATAATAAAAAATAATATTTATTGTTTAACTGGGCATTCTCAGTATTAAAAAACTAGCTGGATGGTTTGTAGTAATTAAAACCCAATGAGTATGCATGTACACACATGTGCAAAAACCTAGTTTAGAAGACACTTGTGAGTCATCTGGTATACCCTCTCCTCTAAAACAAGAATCCTGTTTACAACATCTCTCTTAGATTATTTTAGATTTAACACAGTGATGGAGTTCACTCCACTATAAGACAGTTCTCACAATTGAATTTTAAAACAAATTGTCCAGACTTCCCAAAACTTTCTGTTCTCTGAACAATAGAAAATAAATCTACTCACTCTTTCAGAAGACATCTCTGGACTATTTAATGATGACTATATTGTTCCATCCTCTGACTCCTAGTCCTGTCTCCTTGATGCTTTTTATCCTTTTTTGTGCTGAGAAAATTACCATTTTCTTACATTACTTCTTATAACAATTATGTTTCTAAAACCTTTACTAGTCCCAGCAGTTGCTCTTAGATATCATTACTGTTTGACATTGTATACTCTTTGAAAAGCACTTCTTCCCTCCCTCTCCCTCACTGTTCTCCTCAACCCCCACCTCCCTTTCTCCCCTCCGCCAACACCACTGAGCTGGGCACATGGTAGATACACAAGATCTTCTCCTAGCCCTTCATGATCTGTCCAGCTATAATCATTCTATCTTGGTCTGTGGTCCAAGTGCACTTTGTGCTTTTCTTGAATACTAATTCATATATTCAACAAATATTTATTGAGCACCTACTATGAGACAGCCACTGTTCTCAGCTTGGGAAACTAGAATGAACAAAATAGACAAAGGTCCTTCATTATTGGTCTTACATTCTGTTAACAGAAAAAAATAAATAACCTAAAAATTACACAGTTTATCTGATGGTGATACATAATCTGAGACAAAGAAAGCTAAAGCGGGTAGAGGGTGGCAGTGGGGAAGTGGAGCTATTCTGAAGAAGTTGGTGAAGGAAGGCCACTTCAATAAAGTTACATTTTAGAAGGCACCTAAGGAAGTAAAAGTGTAAGCCACACAATGTCTAGGGTAAGAACATTCAGGTAAAGGGAGCCACAAATGTTAACAGCCTGAGATCAGTCTTAGTGTGTTCTGTGAAGGGGGGCAAGAAAGCCAGTGTACCTAGAATGGAAAGAACATGGCTGGGAGGAAGGGAGAAGAGCACAAAGGGGTTGTCCGGGGCTGCAGTCTAGTTGTTTCTGAGCTGACGCCACCTGAAATGCAAGACAATGATCTTTAGAGCAAGGACTGGTCCCAGGGAATCTGGACAATACTGTTTGCCTATGAGGTGATCTGACAGGGACATTTACTTCTCCATGGATTTCAGCTCTGCTTTGGTAGGAGGTCAGGCTGGGAGTTTTCCTTCTTTCCTCACTTGATTTCTTCTCAGAATGAAAGCTTGAATGATTACAGTGGGCTTCCAACATCTAGAAGAGAGCGCCTTGGCCGAAGCCACATCAGCAGGTATATTTTGCGGCTAGAACAACCAAAGGAATTCTTGCTGCAGTGATCTTTTCCTTCTCTCCTCAAGACCTGTTGAACCCTCATGTTCTTTCTTGAGAACTCCAGTGTCCTAACCCAGATGTCTCTAGAGCAGCGAGCCCCAACCTTGTTGGAGCACCCCCATAATTTTTTTCTGTTGCCCCCTCCACTCTCATCCAGTGAAACTTCTTTCAATTCCTCCCTTCTACAGGATTCTCTTTCTTCTCTGTCTATCGTGGGAACTCAATAAACACAGATTGAGTAACTAGTTTGTACATCACGCTGTCTCACTTTCTTTATTTAAAGTTTCCACAAACACCACTTCCTTGCAGACACCTATTATGATGAACTCTCTCTCCAAAGCCATCATCAGCACACTTACTCATGTTCGTCAAATGTGCTCAAAGTTACAAAGAGATGAGGTGGGGCAGAGTGATGAGAGACTAAATTCTCAGAAAATGCTTCATTAAATGAAGCCAATGAACACCCCATTTAAATTTAAATTCACATTGTGAGTCACAAAATCTCTACTTCTTAAAAGTTTCTTCTGTCCCACATGACAGATGTTCAGCAGATACATTTTAAAAAGCCACCATGTCTATAGTCCACAAAGCTCTTTCCCTTTTAGTAACATTAGTGAAGGAAAAACATTTATTCCCCTTGCTAGGCTTAAAATAACAACAGGGAAGCAAGCTAAAGTTGCTTCCTGCCCTGCCCTGCTCCTCTTTCTCTTTCAGCCAAGTGATAGCCTTATTCTCACTCTGAATCAAAATTAGGGTGAACAGACAGTTACCTTCAAGTATAACATGGAGAGGGCCTGGTTGGGATTTGGGAGATTCATGACTTTCCCCCAGTGGCCAGTCCTTCCATTTCTGAAAACATGGTCTTCATATGTATTTATTCATCTGCCCCACGTGGATGTTCCCCACAACCATTCCGTGGTGCTCCTCTTTTCTGTGTTTTTCCCTAAATTCTACTATGGCAGTCTGGGCATGCATCCAACTTCAGTAAATGAAAACCTCTTCATGCAGCCCAGTTTCAACATTGCATACCAGCAGTTAAATGCTGTCTTTCCTGTCCCACATCCAAACGTTAGCATATACAATATCAATAAGCTGTTCCTTTCATCTTCCCAACACTGTGGAGGTGTTTATATTTGTGTGGGACGTTTAAGCAATTCCAGCCAACGGGCTTTTGCATCAGGCTAGGCCCCGGGCAGGGAGCAGCCTCAATTGGAAACAGGAGCTAAAAGTGTTCTTGGTAAAACTCTGCCTCTGCCCAAATCTAGCTAACTCAATGCCTGACCTTTCTTAAAGGGGTCATCCTCAGAATTATGGGGCAGTTTGATAAGCTGGAATATACTAATTTATTGGTCATTAAAAATAAAGAGGAAATTTTATTATGGATTACCCTGCTTTCTTGAAAAAAATTTTTATAATTAAAAACATCTGGAAGGCATTTTAATATATCATAAACAAGAGGAAATCCAAAGCACGTGACTTCTAAGAAAATGATGCAAATAGAATTCCTTTCCAAAATTTACTGTAATCTGTTTTTCTTTTTTCCGGGGTGGGTGTTTGGAGGTGGGGGATTCAAGAAAGGAGGGTAAATGAGAATAACATTGAGAATTCTGCAGAGAAAACAGTTATTTCAAAATTAGCCTACTGCTATTTCTGGTGAGTGTTAGAAGACATTACACATTGGCAGAACCTCTGAAATATATTTAGTTTCTTTTTAAAAATTAGTCATTTTACTGGTAATTTGCTTTCTGAAATAGACAAATAATTAAGTAAACACAAACTAAATTGGGAGGTTGTAATAAGTAGAACCAGAAAGGAGACCAGGGTGAACTTAGGTAAAGAACAAGAAACTTTCTTAGTATTTTATTCTTTTTTTCTATACTCATCTTTTATTTGCATAATAACATAAAAATTACAAGCAGTTCTTAGAGATATCATTTAAAATTTATGCTTGCATAAAACATTTCAAATATTTCCCAATTTGTCTTTCATTAGATGATGCATAAGCTAGCTTATAAGTGATGCATTCTGAGGACTTTCTTCTTTAGTCAGCCCAAGAGAAAAACGGAAAATAATCCTTAATCTCACGAATTGAGTTCTCATATTATTGTGTGTACAATCACACATTCATGGACATATCCACTCCTCCATACAACGGATCGAACGATAATTATATGGCCAATGGTTACCTTATTTGTTTTCCATTTCTTGAATGTATACTTAATAATTCCATGGAAATAACAGTGCAGAATATATTTTTAAGTATGTAAATAATTCATAAAAACTCATTGAACTGCTGTAAATCTGTAGTTACACAAATTATGTAAAAGAATGGTGGCATTTCATAAGATGCAGGAAACTCTTAGTTTGCTGGATAAATTCCAGATTTATTATTATGGCAAAGAATGTGAAATAAGGAAAACAAGTCTAGAGTCAAATTGTAGCTTTGTATTTTACAACCAGTGACTTTTCTGAATTTCAAGTTCTTCACCTTTAAAACAGAAAAATATTTTTCATATTTTAAATAATTAAATGAGATACTATTTATTTATAAAGAATTTGGCACAGTTTTTGAGATATAATTGGACATTGATTGGTAGCCATTATTATTATTATTATTATTATTATTATTATTATTATTGCTATTAAGCTTGTTATTATCCAAATAATTCCATGAAGAACCAGCTGGTGGCAAGACTTTTTGCTTCCTTATTGTTTTACTCTCTTTTTAGGGAGTCCCATTCTGCTGTGCCTCCTTCTGCTCAAGAAGTTGATCAATTTTACTGGATGATTAACCTATCCCTTCTTCACATTTTATCATATGGGTGTGGCTCTGACTCTGTCCCTCTAGGCTCTGAGGCAGACACATTAGAAACTCTAGATGTGGTCATAACATTCAAGGAGCTTGAGGTCTGTGTAGTGAAACAATTAAATAGAAAACATCCATTCATTTAACTCCAGGCACAGAGAGAGATGCTGAAGATAAGAAATGAATGAGACAAACTTCCTGCTTTGCTAGAGGAGCTTGTGACTGTATTGGTTGCTCTAAGCATAGACAGGTAAAGGCATACACAGCCAGCCCACTGAGAAGGCGGTCATCAATGTTGATTGTGGGAGTTGAGTGGTAGGTCAGAGTTTAAGGTATACTTTGATGCAATGTCCAAGAATGAAATAAAATCCATAAAAATCAGTATTTAAGGTTCTATTTATAAATATCTGTAAGAAAAAACTGCTTATAGAAAAATGTTATGAATCAATAAACTCAATTAGTGAGAATATAAATCCCATTAAGGAAGTTTACATTTTCAAATTGTTAGAGCTAATTTTAAGGAGTTTAGGGGTGAGGAGCAAAATATCCAAAGAGGGTGGGCACTGAAACCAGAGAGACATGGTCTATATTCCAACTCTAATTTTCCAGCGTGAAGCACTGAGCGAGTTATATAACCTTTCCTAGCTTTGATTTCCTCACCTGCAAAAAAAGGACAATATACATGCAGAGTTGTTATATGGGTTAATGGTAATTTATGTTAAAAATTTGGCAGATGGTAACCCTTAACAAGTGGTATCTATTTTTATTGGCCACTATTATTATCATCAAGAAGCCCAGAGGACTTATTTAATAAAGTTTACATTTCATATTCCTTACAATTAAAAATATAATTAATATTATTTATAAATTTACAACTGTTTCTCCTAGTATTTGGTCATTGACCTTAGAGATAAATTTATACATTATTTTAAAAATACCTTACCTACCACAATATGTATTGAAAATTATGATTATTTACTATTTTCCAAGAAATTTATTAAAATAAATGTAAAGTGAGGCTCTTTCAAAGATGTTAGCCAGTGTTTTCAAAATTTGTGTTAAACCAATATAGAAAAAAAGCATAATTTAAAACCTATATCTGCAGTAGATGACAGCGGATTATATTTACCACTCTTCTGACTCTTCTGGCCTTAATAGAAGCACAGAGCAATGGCCTGAATAATACTTAACCACAGATTGGGTGAATGAGAGCAGACTTCTATTACAAAGGAAATTACAAGGCTAATTTGCATTGACTAGTTTAAACAGCAGTCTATCAACGACACTAATCTGAGAAAATTACACAGAGACAGCAATGGAAGGGACTAGGCTAAGATAATGCCTTTTCTTTTTATATCGTATTTCCGAATCATGGTATTTTGAAAAGATTCTGACAATGAGTTAATGGACCTTACTATTTCATTTTAACACTAACTACCAAAAAATGTTTATGAAATCTACAATTTGAAACAGGCTTCTGTAAGCCTAAATCCAATAATTGTTTGCTATACAAGAGGCATGAAAAACATTAAAACCTTCCATGAGAGATATGTTTAGTAAACCAGGGATTTCATCATAAATATTGCTATGAGGAATATAACAAAAATTAAAGTATCCATCTGCAGATAAAATATTAATATTATAAAAACATACACTGTATTGAGAGAAGGATACAGGGGAGCAAAATTCTATCTATCTATTTATCTACCTATCTATAATTAATAGACGATTCACTAACTCTGTTTAAGCATGGCATGTTATCTATTACCTTCATGGGATTCAGAAATGCCTTTTTCTCATTTTGGATTTTGGGTTATGGTGATATTCTTTAAATTGCCATATCTACTCATATGGTTTACTGATTGGTATTGCCAACTAGTCTGTGTAGATATATTTTGAAGAGATATTTAGCTTTTGGTAGTGGAGCCATTTCCAGGTCAGGAGTAGAAAAAGGGGGAAATCACTCAGTCTAATATTGAGAAATAAACAAACAAAACAAACTAAAAATAAGCAAAAAAACTCTCCAGAATTTTGATCATTACATAATGCTCAGTGATCATTAACTACAGCCCTATGTATTTAAGGATGTCAGCTGCCCTCTAACAGATAAATAAGGGTAAAAAATGTGTAGGGATGTTACTCACACTGCCCACGTTAAAGTATTACTACTGTAGGAAGTCATCAGTAAATTTTAAAACAGTGCCCAATTACTCTTTCTCTGTTCCCAGTTACTGATGCTATCTTCCCAAGCTATGGTCAAACTCTCTAAATAAATAAACCAATAAAATACTTGAGGAAAAACCCTTAATCTACAACAGTGATTTTGTAGCTGGGGGAAAAAACTTTGGAAAACAAACTTTTGCAAATAATACTAGGAACTCATTCATTCTTTTACCTATGGTGTTGAAAAAACACAGGCAGTGTGATTCATTAACAGAATATTGAAGAGTAAAATTGGGTGGTGGCATTGTTCTGAAGAATAAAATAGACTTGGCTTCTAACCTCAGACACCTTGTAGTCCAGTGCAATATCCCTTATTATTCTTCCTTTCACATCCAGAGAAGATGGATATGAACCAAACAATTATCCAATCATATACACTCTGCTAGCATGTCAAGAGCAAAGGGTCCCTGGTGGGAAATAATGTTCAAAAGGTAAAGCCTCTGAAGTTTCAGACATATACCTCATTGTACTAATTGCCCTCAATTTCCCAATGAGTAATATTATAATTGAGACAAAATTCTAATTTATTCCTGCATTATAACATGTTATGAAAAATGAGAAGATACTAGATAATTTCTGAGAGATATGTTATATAAATCCTAGATGTTGTCATATGAAATTACTCAACATATTTTGGTTGTGTGCCCATTAGATTCAAGAAAAAGCTCATCATTGCCCTGCCCACTTTTAACAATAGAGGCATTTCAATAGCATTTAATATATTCAATAGTATTGAATATATTTACCAGAAATTTTAATAAAATGGCAGGGAATGATAATGATGGTGTGACTATAAAATTAAAATGCTCTGAGAGTCATCTCTCAGATGATGGGAAAAGTTTGTTTTGACTGGAGAAGTGGGTATTGAATTAAACCATGACACATAGGTAAGCTTCAAGTATGTTGAAAGAGCAAAGGGGAATCCAGGAGGAAAAAATAGACACAGAGTTAAAAAGCACCCCCACCCTGCAATTTGTCAGATAGACAATTCATCCTCCAGGTTTCCCTACGTACTTATAAACCAAGCTGAAACTAGAAGATGAGGACCCTGAAGTACTTAATGGGAATGAATACTGAGGGGGAGACAGTAGTGGCATTGGGGGCCAGATTATGGCTGATCTTGGTTGAAAATTAATGACTCTTTACTTTGTTAAGCAAAGAAAACCACTGAAAACTTTTGACTAAGATCAAAACTGTCTTTAGGAAGTTTAATGTAGCAGCATTTGAAGAGTTAGTTAGAGATAAGAAAAAGTCTGGCAAGACATTGTCCAGGAACAAAGGAAATGATAAGGTCTGGAGTGATCTAAACATTCTAGACTTGACAGTTGAATGGATTTAGGTGGTGGGGGAAAGAAAATAGTCCATAATTATTCTCAAGTTTTGAATTCAGGTGACTTGGAGACTAGTACAATAATCAGTGGTGTGCTGGAAAATATTTAGTAATCAACTTTCAGAAAGGAAGAAAAGAAGAAAAAAAGAAATAAGAAAACAATGCCCCGATTATGTGGCATTTGTCACTATCTGTGGTATAAATGCCCCAGCTCAGAGTTGTGAATAGCTGTACACATGGCCCTCAAAAATTTGTGCCAGCAAATGTCACTCCAGCACATCCCTGCCAATGATGGATACAGAGAGTAAAAAGGAGGAACTCTGAGATGGAAGCTGAGAACTTCAACTTCAGGTACAATGGATTAGATTAGTGGGTAGTGGGAGTATCTAAATGGGAATGTTCAGTAAACAGTTGGAAATGCTGGATTGTAGTGCAGTGAAGTCAGTTATTTATGGGTTGTCTGAATAGAAATTATATTAAAGGTAAATAAGATTACCTAAAGAGAGATTTCAGTGAAAAAATAGAGATAATAACAAAAGATTAGAAAATATCCGTATTTGGGGAGCAAGAGGAGGCAGAGAAAGAATAGTCTGGAGAAACAGAAGGCAAATCAGAAGAGTGCTCCATTCTAGAAACCAAGGAAAAAATATTTGAAGAGGGCTTGGTTGAAGTGTCAAGGTGGCAGGTAGGTCAGGGGTAATCACATTGAAGTGAAAGTCTTTGAGATGAATACATCTCTTTAGGTCATTGGGACCATGGTGGGGGCAGGTTTTAGCAGAGTTGGGTTAGGTGAGACTTTTAGCAGTGTTTATCTTCTCATTTTCCTAATTTATTTTTGACAGCAACAAAAATGAAAGGGTAGCATCTTATTTTTTAAATTTTTAAGTAATTATTATTTTAATGGAAATTTAGCTGCAGCACTAGAAGAAAAACAAACTCTTATAAGCCTTGGTAGTAGGAAAATCGGCTTTTCTCCAAAATCAAAAGCTAGTAAGTTCCACCAGACCTAAACCTCATAATTTGCCATGAACCTCACTTAGTCAGACCATGTGGGGGGAGAAAGACACTCATGGACAGCTGTGACCATGCAAACAGAAGCAGTGGAATGAGCCAAAATCAATCCCATGAAGAGGAAGAATATGACAGAGCATTTGCTTTATGAAAATATATGGGGGTGGGAGAGCAAGGGAGGAAAGCCAAGAACAAACATCTGAAAAAATTTTTTTACTAGAATGACTTGTGCTGTTCAGCCAACTTAAAGTTTAACATAACAAATCTGTCCTCTGAACCCACAATTCTTTTTTTAAAAATTTTATTTATTTATTTTTAGAGAGGGAAGGGAGGGAGATATCGAGAGAGAGAAACATCAGTGTGTGGTTGCTGGGGGTCATGGCCTGCAACCCAGGCATGTACCCTGACTGGGAATCGAACCTGCAACCCTTTGGTTCACAGCCCACACTCAATCCACTGAGCTACACCAGCCAGGGCTTGAACCCACAATTCTTATTTCCCATGTTTTTCCCCATGTTGTTTTTTTCTTCATGCCTGACTTCAGGCGGTCTCTTTACTTCTACATTTCCAGTTTTTACCCAAAATGTAAGCTGTAGTCCATCTTTCTTTCTCCTAAGTTACATTATTGCAGCTTCTCAGTTAACCTATAGATGTATAATGAAGAACAATAAATATCTAGTAAGTTTCCATCACAAACAGTACACACTCAAATTAACACAATCATTCCAAGTCTTACATTGTATTCTGATTATTTCATGTGCATCTCGTTCCTTATATTTTAAAATTTTTGATCATGTCTTTTTCCTTTGTAAACCTTTCTCCCTATGTAGTACAGAGGTACAGGCTGTTTAAAAAGTATTAACTTATGCTTACTGAATTGGATTGAAATTAAAAAAAATTTTATTGAAATATTTATTGTCAGTGCTACATGGAAGCTATTGGATATCTGAAGATAAACTATCGTATATCTTTGTTTAAAAACACTATGTTTTTAAAAGTAGGTTCTGGAGAAAAGGAATGGTTCTTCTAAGAAATGAATTTGAAAACAACTGGAAGATAAAAGTAATTTATCAATATCATCAATTTCAATTATAACAATGATAAAACTTTTTGAAATAAATTAATTGACCCTTCCCCTATTCAGCTAGAGGCATCCATTATCTAAAACAGGATTTTGATTATCAAAGCAGAAATACAAAGAGGAAAAAGAATCAGTGTTTAAAGAAGTTTTGTTTTTGTTTTGTTTTTGTTTTTGTTTTTGTTTTTGGTAGTGAGACCAAAGTCCTGTGAGTCAGGATTTGTGGCAGAATAAAGGGAGTTCGTAAATTCCAAGAGCTACTTACATATACAAGTTAAGCCATGGAGTTTTAAAAAATATGCTCTAGTATAGAAAGGAAAATAAATAATTTGATGTAGGGAAAACTCAATTTCATTCAAAAGAAAGTAAAAATGTAGTCCTAGCAGTGGCTCTGAGAGAATTCAAGGGCAGTAGGTCCCAAGTCCTGGCTATCCCATCAGGAAGATGTAAGAGGTGGAAGGGAAGGCTTGAAAAAATTTTCATTTCTTGATGTTGCAGGTATAGCTCAGAAAAAGTATGAACATATGGAGAAAATACTTCAGGTCTGCATGGTGATGACCACACAATGCCACTGAAAGGTTTCCAGGATGTTGTTTAGAAGATGCTGACCTAGAAGTTTTCAGATTTTTTTTTTTAGACTTAGATTTTCTCATTTATTTATTTTTTTATTGTTGTTCAAGTAAAGTTGTCTCCATTTTCCCCACACCACTCTCCCTGGCCCCACTGAGGGAGAAGTCCTGAGAGGAACCTTCACGGGTGGTTCACATCAACATCTAGTAACCTTAATAAAGGAGAAAGAGCTTCATGGCTTACCGAGGCACAGCGAGGTGATAGTGTTGAAGTGGTCTAGAAGGTTGCTTTATAAATCTAAGAAGCTCAAGAGGTACAGTAGTTCCCGCTTATCTGCAGGGAGTACATTCCAAGACCCTCAGTGGATGGCTGAAACCACTGATGGTATCAAACCCTATACAATCTATCTTTTGTTTAATTTATAAATTAGGTAGAGTTAGCAATTAACAATAATAACTAATAATAAAATAGAATAATTACAACAAGATTCTGTAATAAATATTATGTAAGTGTGGTCTCTCTCTCATAAACTATCTGAAAACAAAGATGGCTACTAAGTGAGTGAGTATCCAGTGGGGAGATACACTGCAGAGACACACTGGACAAAGGCATGATGCATGCCCTGGGCAGGACAGAGAGAGATAGCAAGAGATTCGTCACACTACTAAAGATGGCACACAATTTAAAATATGCAAATTATGTATACCTAGAACATTCCCTATAATATTTACAGTCCTTGGTTGCCTGTGGGTAGCTGAAGCCACAGAAAGTAAAACCATGGATAAGGAGGGACTACTGTAGTTGAATTGAGAAGCAATGTGCTTTCAGTGAGACCACCATGGTGAGGTTAGGAGCAGATGAGAGGAAGCCCACCAAGGATTCTACAGAATCAGTAAAAGCTGAAAAGGGGCTGATAGACCAGGGAAAATTGAGCTGGATATTTCCTTGAAATTCACCAGACATAAATTTCAGCAATGACACTGTGCCCATTCACCCCCACTCCCCAAAAAAGCACTAGTGTCAGATACGTCATGACTGAATAGAGATCAGGTTAGCTTTGTCACATCATTAATCAGCAAAGGTAAAAGATATGAAGGGCAGCACACAGATCTCCTTCCTCTTCACAAGGAGGATACAGAAGCTTTTTCTTGAATCTAGATACCATCTTGAGAAATAAGAAAAGAAGGAGAGCAATATCACTAAGAAGAAGCTAGACTTTGAATTAACTGAATATTTACTCAAAAGACTTTGTTTAAATTCACAAGTCTGAGATACCAAGTTCAAGTTTGTATTCCCTGACACCCATTGGTTTTAAGGCCTTGAACATTTTGGATTAGTCATGACAAATGAATAGCAACATTTATTTTTGCACATTTTGAATCACAGACTATACATTTTGATACACGAACTAATGGCAAAGAAACAATAATGTTGGAAAACACGGTTTGTGGGAACTATTTTTAAGCTGCTGTGATATTTCTTTTGCCATTTGTAAGTTTACAGTGAAAATCAGAGAAAGAAAATAATTGAAGAGAAAGCAATTTTTCCTTTGTACAAGCAAGTAGAAACACTAGGTAGCGAGATCTGAATACCAATGGTAGAGGAAGGCACAATCTCATAGCAGAGGATTCAAGCTATTAAGACTAGTGATACTGCCAGGAAACTGAGCACAGTCCACATTTTCACCATCTGAAGCATCACAATGAAAGGAAGAAGTTTGTTTTGTAAAACAAAGTAGGATTAAATAAAGTAGACTAGGGTAAAGTTTATCACCAAAGCTATAGCATCTAGAGAGCTATGTTTATTGAAATCTTGCTCTAAGATTGTGTCCTACTTTAATAAACTATGAAAATGTTAAAAATGTAGCAATGTATTTATATTAATTATTTTAACAAATGTTTTATTTTATAGAAAAAAAGCTTGAGGGAGAACACGCTATGTGAAATTCAGAAGTTTATGACTGGACAGTGCCTTGTAGAATGGGCTCATGTTCATAAACCAGGCATCAACGATAACTTGTTAGCAGCTACACAGACAGGAGATGTAGTTTCAAGGCACCCCAGAGATGTTAAGTGGAAACAGATATCACATTAGGAAAGACATGATTATATAAGTAATCTGTGGAGCATATTTTGATTATCATAGAAGTTGAAGAAACTGTCAATTTGAAGTTTTGTTTTAATATAAAAATAAAGTTACCTGGAAATATTTCTTTCATACTAAAAATTTTTGGTTTAATAAAAACAATACTTTGGCACAGTTAGTAGGAAATGTATATTTGTTATTGTACAATGTCTTTCGATGCTCTTGAAAAAGTCATTCATATTTATTGTCATATTATTTTTCTTCAGAAAAAGTTACCATTTTATAGCTCTGTAAATATCACATAATGCCACATTTTCAAAAAAATTTTAATAAATGTTAAAATAACTTGGTGATTGTATCCTCTTCTTTAAAATATTTGCCTTCCCAATTCACTTTTTTCCCAAAAATCACTAGGAAAAATTTTGAAGATTAAACTTTTGCTTTAGTAAGCAGAGTGTTTATTTTTTAAATTACTTTTAAAGGTTGTTTACGTAGACATGGATTTACATAATTCAGTGACAAGATTTTTAAAATGTATAGGCTATTTTATACTATTGCACTTACTCTTTAATAATGTATAAGGGATTTTATTTTACATAAGTAAAGGATAATGCATAATATCATACAAGAGGTGTGGTGCCAATTAATTCAACCATAAAATTAAATGAGACGTGTATGCAAGGATAGAAATAAAAGCCTGCCTACTTCAACCTTCACAGTATATCTTTGCAATTATGATTTACATGTTACAGCACATAGGTAATGTCCTAGCTTACTGTGAATGACTAAACAGTTACAAAACCAAAACAATGGTTGTACTACCAATTGCACCTTAGGTGAGGAGATGTTCAGCTCTAAAAGTAAAACTCAGCACATTAAAAGAGGAAATACAGATAAGCATTATGGATTTGCTAACATCTTCAACTTCACCAGTAACCAACGGAGAACAAGAAAAAAAGATTTCAAATTTTTGCCCATTACATTTGGTGGGAAAGTTTTCTGTTTTGTTTTTACTGTTAATAGTCATGCTTGGCAGTGTGCACTAAGAGAGGAACTCTAGTGCATGATTGGTGGAAGCATAATTTGGTGCAATCTTTCTGTGAGGAGCTTTGAAAATAGGTATAAAATATCTGCAAATGTTCATAGGTTTGAAACATATCTCCATATCTGAGAATCTACCCTAAAGATACAGATGTAAGCCAATGAACAATGTGCAAGCATTTTCATTGTACACATACTATGAAAGAAAAAATAGAAATAATCTAAATGTCCGAAGATAAAATACTAAGTACATCCAAAACAGAACTCTTTTTGTTTGCCTCATTTGGAGATAGAAATGTGGGTTCCTGAGTTCAGTTCTCCACTAATCAATATCAAACTTGACCAAGGGGCCATTTTATCCCAACATTATTCCCTTTGTTCAACTATCATTTAACCAATATTTATCATTTACTATGGCAGACACTATACAAGGTGCTGAGGACACAAAGATGAAGTACATGTGGCCTCTGCTAGTGAGGAGCTCATTGCCAAACATGCATCCTGTGGTCTACATTGCTGATAATGATTGACTCTTTCTCAGATCAACATTTGATTGGTTTTCCTCTGTTACCTGTCTGGAAGGTAATATTAATTAAAAAATTCCTTAATAGAAATAGATGCTAGGATTTATTTTTATAAAGTTTGGGCATCAGTGGTTAGAACCAATCTTTGTCCCTTTTTGGAAATTAATTCTAGTTAAAAGTCTCCCCATATTTGGCCTGGATGACTTTTCAGGCCTTTACACATCTTTGTTTTATTTTCATCTAGTGCACACACACTCGTTTTTTCTGAGGTGAAATTCACATGACATAAAATTAGTCATTTTAAAGCGAATAATTCTAGCACATTCATAATGTTGTGCAACCAGCACCTCTATCCAGTTCCAAAGAAAGACTCCCACCTGTGGAACAGTTACTTCCATCCACCCCTGATTCTGTAAATATTTTAGATAGTTTTTTTTTATAATTTTACACACTTCTTCACTCTTTGCCCAGCTAAGGCTTTTCAATACTGAGAGATTGCGTTTGGTTTCATCAGCATTTACTCTGTTCAGTGTTCTATATTACAGGAAGTTGATATCACCTAATTTTTTTATTTCTACAGTGAATACTTAAGTTCCAGGCTGTTTGATGTAATAAATCACTTTTGTGATAGCTTTAACATGAATTATTTTCAGGACAAAAGTATTATATATGTGTGTATGTTGTGAACATTTAAATAATATATGAAAGAAAAAGAAAGAGTTTCTTGTAAATCTCCCTGCATTTATCAGAGTAACTACTGGTGATAATTTACTATTTAGCATTGCAGACTATTTCTTGATTCAGTCACATGCGTATACCTCTCCCCCAAGTTATAGTGCATCTTAGTTATATTATATCAATAATCAGAGTTTTACTTCTTGTTCATTAATTTTATGTTTCATTAATTCATGCATTCTTTCAACCAATATTTATTTAATGTTTATTAAATGCCAAGAATTTTTCTAGGAGATGAGGCTACAGGGTAAATAAATATCTATGTCAGCATCTTAAGATCATTATTTGAAATAAGTGTACATCATTCCATCATCTAGATACACCATAGTTTAATACAATTCATTTAATTATTCTTCTTCTGATTGGCAGCAAAAATTCTTTTAACCAATGTTTATTGACTATTTACCAGATAGCTCAGCTACTAGGCTGAGATGAGGAATACATTTGTTTATTGTTTTTGTGTAACAAAATAAACACTAAGTGGCATTCAGCTTCACTTTAACAGTACTAAAAAAACCTTGTTTATATATTTTAAATAAGTTAAGCTTTTGAGGGAGATGTGGGTACAGCTAGTGCAAGCATTCCAATTCTTTGCTCAGGAACCTAAGGAGTACATCTGCCCCATCCTAAAAGACTGTGCAACAGAAGAAATAATCAAAATAATGAAAACTTTTCTGGCAAGTAAACCATTTGATTGTTACCTGCCCAATGAGAATATGTATAAGATATAAAAAATGGATGCCTACCAGTGTATACACCTTGGCATTACTATAACAATATCAAATTCTCAATTCGATTGAGTCCTTTCTGCACCTTTTATGTGTGTGTGGTTTGCTTGTTTGTTTTGTTTCATGGGAAATGGGCAATATTTGTGCTTTTTCATTTGCATATTTGGCTATGTGGAAACCCCAGGGAATGAATCATTCAGGATAGCTGAAAATTTTAATCATTTTTGATGGAAATCTTTCTAAAATGTATTTCACACTTCCCTGCCTTCTTAAACAGAGTGGATGGAATGTAATTAATCTTTTTTTGATGACTTAGTTTTATCATTATTAACATTAATGACTGTGCTGTGCTATCCAGAGATGGCGTCCTCGACACTGATTGTTGGATGCAGGACAGCCTGTGGTCCTATTAGTCTTTTTGAATATTAGTGTCAGGTTACATTCCTCCCTTACTGGCAGACACTCAGTGGCCACTCCCACTGTTGCCAGTGAAGCAGCACAGGGTAGGTAGAAAGGAGTGGGTTGGGGAGGAAGAGGAAGTTGTGTTCAAGTCCCAGCTCTTTATCTGGGAGCCAATTACTCTTTTAACCTCAGTGTCTTCATCTGTAAAATGATCACAGTAATGCACTTAACAAAGATGTAATAAGGATTAATAATGGCTTTTATGTATGTTGAAAAATAAACTAGTGTTAGTTCCTGTCCTCATCAGGGTGCCTACTAATAAAAAACCATTTTTCTTGACTATATTGAAACTTCTGTTCTGCTTTGGGTCTGGGCTTGGGGTGCAAAGGTTTATATGCAAATTAAGATGAATGAGGGGTTTGGGTGTAAGGCATCTGGAACTCTCAGCTGTATTCTATAGACGTCATATTATTAAGTGCTTAGGTATACTAGTTACTTCTTATATTCTAATTATATAAGGATATTTCTATCTCCATAAAATAGAGTTCTGTAGGGAAAAACGCAATTTGGATATTTTGAAGTCTATACATAATGTGGAAAATATTTTAAATCAGTCTGAATATTCTCTTTTAGATTACCAGCTTGATCAATTACAAAATGATTGTTTTTGAAATTTAATCACTATAGTTAATAAGGACCTACCAAAAATATTTCTCATTTCTGAAGATAAAACAGTGAAAAAAAGAAATAAAAGTATCTGCCTACATATAGCTTTCATTTTAGTAGGAGACATGGAAAATAAAGTACATAGATATTAAATGCATAATGCAGCATTTTCTAAGTCCTCTTAAGAAAAACAAATGAGGAAAGGGGATATATAATACCAGAATGGAAAAGGAGAGGTTCAATTTTAAATACAATAATTAATGAAGACCCCATGGAAAGGATAACATTTGAAGATAGGCTTAAAAAAAAGATAACCATAAATATATTTTGCCAGAAGACTCTTTCAAGAAGAGAGAATAGTAAATATAAAAGGAAGCCAGAAGGTATCTGTTGTGTTCAGGGAATAGCAAGGAATCCCAGAGACTGGACCAGAGTAATTATGTCAGATGGTGATAAGGGTTAAGGATAAAAATCAAGAACAAAAGACTATTAAAAGTGTGTGGGTTGATGTGGTGGGTGATGTTAAGGTACAACTTTAAAAAGGTAAGATGACACACTTGAGAAAATACTGAAGTTGACAAGGGATCAAGCCTTTCAGATTTTTAAGGTAATAGCCTTACAAGCAGAAAAAAAAAAAAGCAGATGTAAAGAACTCAAGGCACAGTGTGTCTGAGTGCCTCAAAGACCAGCCAAGAGACCTGTTGACCATAGGGAGCGATCCACAGGGAGAGCAGTTAGAGATGATGTTAAAGGGATAGCAGAATCAAGATGACACAGTGCCTTAGGTCATTGTAAGACATTAACTTTCTTATGTATGGGTAAACTGGGGAGACATTGCAGGGTTCTTATCAAAAGAATGGTATTTCTTTTTGCCAAAGCTATTAAAGGGATCATTCTGGTTACTGGATTGAGAATAGGTTGTAGACTGATAAGGGACAGATCAGGGAGAACAGTCATAAAGCTACCACAATAACCCAGGAGAGACACCGATGATGACTTTCATGAAGTTAGTTGTTAAACAGATGGAAAGATGTGAGTATAGTCTCTACATATTAAAGCATAGCCCACATCCCACTGTCCATAAAATATCAAAGAAAGAAAAGAGATAAAAAATGAGCAATAGTAAGTTAAATTGAGGAAATAAAAAGAAGGATAAATTTTCAAATAAGCTGTTACTTTTAGCCAAGAATGAGTAACAGAAATCAGTTACCCTTCTATGCAAACATCTAAAAAATTGAATGAAATATATGAAATAAAAGTGTCCAAGATATTTATCATCAGTAATGAAAGACAAAGATTCTTGACTAATTAACAAGATGAATAATACATCTGCCCTGACTTACTATCTGGAGAGTTTCCAGGTGGTGACACAGAAAGGGCAAACCTAGACTATGCCCAGTGGGCTCTATGAGTTGAGGACAGACAACCAGAGTTTTAGAGAAGCCAAGGAAGCAGGCGTTTCCAGAGAAGACAATAGAGAGAAAAGATCTTCATCGAAAGGAATTGTCAGAGATGTCTAGAGGGTCCTGCCCTGTGTTTGGCTGAGAACTGACCAGTGTCAGTGTGTGAAAAAACTATTTGCAGCTGGGAAAGGAACCACCATAAAAAAATCAGAGAAAATAATGTCCAAAGCTTACAAAGAAAGAAATAGCTTCTTTTTCAAATAGGCAAAAGAGAAAAAAAAACTCATAATTCATGAAATAGAGAACTAACAGCATTTTGCCTTAGAATTACGACAAATTCTAGACTAAACACTTAGTCTAAACATCTAGTGTTTAGTCTAAACACTAGACTAAACAACTGAAAAGGCAAAATTTGTAATGTCTGATACACAATAAAACATTACCAGGCATGCTAAGAAGCAGAAAACCACAAGGTCTAAACAGAAGAAAAATAAATTAATTAAGAAATAACACAAATGATGCAATTAATAAAATAAGGCTGTTAAAACTGTTATTACAATTATATTCTATATGTTCAAGAAGCTTGGAGGGAAATAGAACATGTTAAGTAGAGAGGAAGAAGATATATAGAAAACCCAAATAGAACTTGGGCAGAAACTTTAATACTTTGATGAAAAACAACAACAACACTGGATTGGATTAATAGAAATTTGATGTTTCAGAAGAAAAGATAAGAACTTACAGCTATAGAAAAAGAAACTATTAAGAAACCTCAGAGTAAAAAGAAACTAAAAAATGAAAACAAAAAACAGCTATAGGATTATTTAAACAGTCTAACATACATTAAATTGAAATTTCAAAGGAGGGGAGAAAGGAAGGTAGAAGGGATAAAAAAAATACTTGATGAAATAATGGCTGAAATATTTTCAAATTTACTTAAACATCTAAAACAAAAAAAAATGCAAGAAACTCAATGAACCCCAAGAATAACAAATTTGAGAAAAAGACACCAACACTTCAAATTGCTTAAAACCAGTAATACATAGAAAATTTTAAGTGTCATAACAGAAAAACATTACATGCAGAAGAATAAAAATAAGATTTCTCAAAACTTGTGATGCACATCAAAAATAGTAACATCTCTAAAGTATTGCCAGATAAAAAGTCAACCTAGAATTTTATACCCAGGTAAAATATCTTTCAAAAATGAAGCAAAATCAAGGCTTTAAAGACATATAAAAATACAAAGAAATTATTCTTGGCTCACCTGCACTATAATAAATTTTAAAGGATGTTCTTCAAGCAAAAGCAACATTATTCCAGAAGAAAATGTATGTCCAGGACTGAAGAACTTATGTAATAATAACTGTATATATAAAATATGTTTTCTTATAATTTAAATCCTTTTAAAAGACTTGTCTACTTAAAGAAAAAATAATATATTGTGAAGTCTATAACACATGTAGAAGCAAAATGTAAGCAAATAATAGCACATAATCTTCATGAGGATAAATTAATGAATAGTGTAAGTTTTATGCATGAAGTAGCATATCATTTGAAAATAGACTGTGATAAGTAGATAATGAATACTATAAACTTAAAATAATGCAAAAAAGGTTATAAATGACAAGTGAAAATACTTAATGACTAGAAAGAAGGCAAATTTAACAAAGAAAAATAAAGAACATAGGATGATTAGGACTACGTCTTTCCCTTTGCAGTCCTCGGTGAGGTTGAGTCCTCCCGCACCACCACCTATCCCGAGGCACTGTGAGGTTTGGCAGAGAAGGCGGCCCTGGGGAGGCTCCACAACAAGCACCTGGCAGTGGGAAATTGTTTTAGGTTATGCGAAAGACATGCTTCCCCATTTCTAAGGCTTACCAGAAACTCTGATTTGAAGAGAATAATTGGATTTTGCATCAAACCACAGGAAAGTCCAAAAGCTCCATCCCACACCTACAGCCACCGAGTGCCATTACACAAACCTATGGACTGGGAGAGGAAGATCCTGATATGGTCAGATGGCTTCAAAAAGGAAGATGAAATCCCAGAGGCTGTCTCGTTTGAGAGGCTCGATGCTGCAAAGAACAAGATCCGGGTGGAGATCAGTGATGTAATGACTGCCCTGACAGTGGCAGTGTGCATCTGGGTGGTGATTGAGGGCAGGGAGGCTGCCAAAATACATGGGTCTTGAACGAGCCTGAACTTAGAAAAGAAAGCTCGTCTGAGGGAGGAAGCAACTATGAAGACCAAAACAGAGTAGCAGAGGTATCCATGTTGGCTGAATTTTGAAAATCCAGGAATAATGTTTCATCGACAAACCTATATTAAAAAGAATGTGGTATGAGGATCCATTTCACAAAAGTATGGATTGTACAAACATACCATTTCCTTATTTGACTCTAGATGTACAATTAATTTTCTTAAAGAAAAAAAAGAACATAGGATAATTAGAAACTAGTAGAAAGATGGTAATTTTTAACCCAATATCAACAAGTACATTAAAGGTAAATAGTTTAGATTAGAAGCTCCAGCTTGGATAAAAGAGCAAAACCTTGTGCCTGCAAGAAACATATTTTGAATGTTAAAAGACAAATGAAAAGTAAAGGATTGAAAAAAGGCATGTATGCTGTACTAGTACTAACAAAAGAAATTTGGAGCAATCATATTAATATCAGACAAAGCAGACCATAAAGAATATTACTATGAATAAAGTAGTACGTTGAAATAATCAAGAGGACATAATGATCTTAAATGTTTATACATTTAAAAACAGAACTCCAAAACACATAAAACATAATAGATAGTACTGAAAGGAAAAATAGACAAATATATAATTAAAATAGAAATTTTATAATTCTCTCTCAGTAATTGAAAAACAAGTAAGGAGAATTCAATGAAGATTATGTATTTGAACAACACATCAACCTTCTAGACCTAGTTGACTTGTCCAAAACCAACAAAATATGAACTATATTTTTCCTAGGATACAGAAGATATTTATAAAGATTAGTTATGTTTTAGGCAATAAAAAATCCTCAATAAACTTGAAAAATTCAAAGCATATTTTCTGATGACAATGTAATTACAATGAAATGTAAATAAAAGTCAAAAGCAGAAACATCTCTGGAAAGTCCCCAAAATATTTTGAATTAATTAACAGTATTCTAAATAACTCATGAGTTAAATAAAAATCAAAATGGAAATTAGAAAGTGTTTTGAAATCAATGAACATGAAAACATAATACATCAAAATTTATGGGATGAATTGAAAGTCATGTTTAGAAGAAAAAGTATGTTACTTAATGCCTGCATTAGAAATAAAGGTCTAAATCAGTGACCTCAACTTAAGAAACTAGAAACGAAAAGCAAATTAAACAAAAGTAAACAGAATAAGGAAAATAATTAAAATCAGAGCAGAAATAAAATTTCTTCAATAAATACAATCAATGAAAGCTTTTTGCTTGAACAGATCACTAAAGGTGATGGACATCTAACTAGGTAATCAGAAAAAGAAAAAATGAGAAGATGCAAATTAGTAATATTATGAATGAGAGAGGTGATATCACTGCAGATTCCATAGATAATAAAAGAATCCTAAAGGAATATTATGATAGCTTAGTATTAAAAAATCTGACAATTTAGATGAAATAGTTACATTTCTTCCAAGTGAACTATGAAAGCTCACTCAAAAACAAATAGATAACCTGAATGGCCCTATGCAAATAAATAAATTATAATGTTAAAACATTTCCACGATGAAAGCTATAGGTCCAGAGAGCTTCACTGAAGCATTTAAGAAAAAAATAACAATGATTTCATACAAACTCTTTTAGGAACTGAACAGAAGAAAACACTTCCTAACTCATTTGGTGAAGCCACCATTACTGTGATACTAACCAAATATCAGGGGCACAAAACAACAAACGAACAGAAAAACCGACTACAGTCCAATATTTCTCGTAAACACAGATTCAAAATTTCTTTACAAACTTTGGCCAGTTCAGTCCAACAAAATATAAAAAGTAAATACATTGTGACCAAGTGAGGTTTATACTGGAGATACGAGATTAATTTAACATTTGAAAAATTAATCAGTATAATTCACTATATTAGCAAACTAAAAATAAAAAATTATATAATCATCTCAGTAGAAACAATAAATAAAATCCAACATCTATTTCTAATAAAAATTATCTGAAAATTAGGAACATGTAGCCACTTACTCAAATCATTAAGTGGAATCTATGAAAACCCACATCTAACATCATAATCAATCTAATGGTGAAGGACTAATGATTTTGCCATAAGATAAGAACAAATAATAATATATACTATCATTACTTCTATTCAAAATTGTACTAGAGGCTCTTGATGTCAAAAATAAGAAAAAAAAGGAATATTTAGGAAACAGCAAGGCCTGCCTTATTCACATATGACTTAATTGTATATAATATCTGTGGAAGCATGAGGTAATTTAGTGAATTTGCAGAATATAAGATCAATAAATAAAAATTAGAGTATTTTTATATGCTAACATCAAGCACTTGGAACTAGAAGTCAAAATCATTTAGAAAAGCATAAAATATTAATTACATATATAAATACACATATATTTATATATGAATATACACATATATATTTAAATGATCCACATATTGAAAACTAGAACAAATTGTTGAAGACTATATAAATAAATGAAGAAATATAGACTGATGGATCAGGATACTCAATATTATTAAGATATCTATTATCCTTCAAATAGACCTTAAGATACAATACAATCCCAATCAGAATTCTAGGAAGAATTTTAACATTGAAAAAAAATGAGCAAATTCTAAAATTCATTTGGAAATGCAATGAACCTTGAGAAGTTAGCACAACTCTGAAGAAGAATAAAATTGGGGGACTTATATTACCTGATTTCAAGATTTTTAATAAAGCTGTAATAGTCAAGAAATCGATAAATATATCAATGGAATAGAATAAAATTCAGAAATAGACCCACACATATATGATCAATCCATTTTTGATAAAAGTGAAATTTAATTCAGTGGAGAAAAGATAGCCTTTTTAAAAACTAGAATCAAAATAATTAGATATCTATATGTCAAAAAAGTATTTCAACCTGTTCCTCACTCTATGGTAACATTAAAGAAAAATGGGCTGTAGACTTAATATAAGGCCTAAAACTGTAAAAGTTTTAGGAAAAAATCATGGTAGAAAATCTTTGTGCTGTTGGGTTTTGCAAAGATTTCTTAGCTATATTACATGCACAATCCATAAAATAAAAAAAAAATAAATTGAGCTTAATCAAATTAAAAATGCTTCTATTTGAAAGATAGAATGAAGAGCAAGACACAGAATGAGAGAAAATGAAACTCAAACAGTACAGTAAAATGTGAGCAAAAGATTTAGATAGATATTTCACCAAGGAAGATATATGGATGGCAAATATGCTTATGAAGCCATGCCCAACATGATTAATCATTAGGGTAATGAAAATCAGAATCAAAAGAATATAAATCCACACACCTTTTAGAACATCTAAAATGAAAGCATTGATCTTCCAGGTGTCAGCAAGTATGTAAAAAGTAGAACACTGCTGGTGGGAACATAAAATGCTAAAATTTGGAGAACAGTTTGATAGTTTCTTAAGAAGTTAACTATACTAATATATGACATAGCCATTCTACTTGTGTGTATGTACTCAAGATAAATAAAAGCATGTGGCCATATAAAACTTATATATCACTGTTCAAAATAGCAGTTTTATTTGTAATAGCTAAAAGTTGGAAACAACACAAATGTGCATCAACAAGTGAATAGATATATACAAATACTGCTGTATCAGTACTAGTTGTACTGCAGAAAAATGTTACTCAGCAATAAAAATGAATAAGCTACTAATGCATGCAAAACACATGGATTAATATCAACACACTGTGCTGCACGAAAGAGGCCAGGCCACCAACTCCACCGAAAGAATAGATACTGTGTGACTCCATTTACATAAGATTGTAGAAAATGCAAACTGATGCATAATGGGGTGGGGAAAAGAGCTGGATGTGATGGATTACATCAGGGCAAGAGGAAACTTTTGAGGATGTGAGGTATGTTCACTATCTTTGTGGAGATGGTTTCACAGATATACATGTATATAAACATATATATACATACATATATATATGCATATATCAGCCACATTTTACACTTTAAATATGTGCAGCTTATTGTATGCCAGTTATGCCTTGATACAGCTATTAAAATTATACTTGAATACACTATTAAAATTAAGTTCATATAAAAGGAAGTTAATTTTACAATTTAGTCAATGAGAGATATTGCAGTACATTAGAAATTAGGCAAATAATTACATTAAAAAATTTAAATAATCACTGATAAAATGCTTACTTTGTGCTAGATACTATTCTAAGTTGCTTTACAAATATAAACTTATTTAATCCCTGTGATAATGGATTTTGCATTATTCATACCCATTTTATACATGAAGAAATTAAGGCACAGAGAGTGACACAATTTGTAAATGTAGAGATTGTATTTGAACCCAGGTGGTCTGCCTTCATGCACACAGCTCTGTTTATTCTTGCTTATAAAGAGAGAGTTTATTTTGACTACTTCACAGATTATTTAAGTGCACTATAGAAATTTACTTTCCTTTTCTTACCACCCACATTTCTTGAATAGCTTTTTGCACACAGGTTGAACTCTTTACCTCTCTTTTGTAAGATAACACTTGAACACATACTAAGCACAGACTCATTAGCACACACTGACCTGCCCACTGGACCTCTACTTTAAAACCTCTCTGTCTCCCTATTTCTCACCGCTCTTTCAAATTGTTTCCATTCCACAAATCACAAACCTTCAGATTTTGAAATAATCTGAAAAATATGTCGCCTATCCTATTCCCACCCCGATTTATTTGCTCAATTTATAAGTTTACTTTATAAGTGTCCATGTCATTTATTATCCCTATTAAACTAATGAACACTTGATTGCATATTGCTTCTAATGATTCTTGACCAGAGAATGTAAATTTGTGCTGACAATTAGATTATATTCCTTTAACATCAGAAATCATGTCTTTATCTTGGGTCATGCATATGCAGAAATACATATTTTTGACACAGAATTGATAACTTCTCTGGAATCACAGAAACATACATGCTCTACTTGGAAACTATAATCATATTGCCTTTTCTAAGCCCCTCATATAGAATAAGCATCTCAGAGTGTGGGGGTTGGCAATACAGCTCTCCCTGCATCCCTATTTCCACAATTCACCTTGGGTATGTAGGGAGAGATCAATGTCCACTCAGGCATGCAGAAGAGAGGCTACATGAACTGCATTTGAATTGTGAAAATGGTGCACTGTATGTGGCTAGGCCACATTCCACATTTTTTATTCCTTAAAGAATGTGATATTTGTGTCAACTTTTGAAGAGTGGGGGGTCCTCTTGGTATGGGTAAAAATTCATTAAGCTAGTTCAGCAGGGAACACCAGGATCCACATCTTACCCAGTCCTTCCCTCTCAAATAGTTTTCATTAACTCTCCAAGTTCTAAAACAAGTCACTCTCATTTTTTCATTATATGTTTCATATAATTTATTGTACATAATAAATAGTTTGCAAGAGTTGGGTTTATGAATAGCTTGAAACAGGTTTTCCATGTCCAAATCAAGCTGCCATAGTAACCATTTTTCATTTCTGCCAAACGTATGGTCCTTTCCTTTTTTCTGCCTTAAAATATGTTGTTTAAAAGAATCCTAAATTATTCAGGAAAGTTGATCAGATTTCATTAAAATAATGACTTCATTGTTAGCAAATGTTCATTTCAATCTCTTATTAAATTACTCTTTCTTGCATTATGACCATCAAACTAAAAATAAAAATATATAGTTCAAATTTTTATTTAATGATATTTATCATAAAAATAAATTAAAATACATTCTTGTTCTCCTCCCATTTCCCCATAAAAGAATATCAGCCCTTTTTAAACAATAGCACAGGAGCAAGGCCAGGTTAGTTTTCTGCCAGATAGTTCCACGTAGAAAGTGCAGGATGATAGTAGTCTAATCTGCTGGGTATTTATATCCGAACTTCCACACAGAACTTCTAATTTCTGTGGCAATAATGATTTTTTTAAATATTGTCTCCACAGGTGTTTTTCCAGCTTTTCATCTATACTATTTTGACTTTTTGGTTAACTAGCATCCAAAGTCAGAACCTTCATAAAGTAACCAGTACCTCCTAGATAAACCTACACACCTCAAAAGCCAACTTAATTGAAAAACTTGCAAGAGCTGCACTCAGCAACCATTTGACTGACATTCTCAAACAAAGACTCCCTTCAGGGAGTCATTGTGATGTGTGACCATCACGGTGTTCCAAGGTGACAAGGGTACCTGTGTTTGTTTGGCAAGTGGAGAAAGACCTTTTTTTATAGCTCTGGCTGGTGTAGCTCAGTGGATTGAGTGCGGGCTGCGAACCAGGCATCGCAGGTTCCATTCCCAGTCAGGGCACATGCTTAGGTTGCAGGCTATGGCCCCCGGCAATTGCACATTGACGTTTCTCTCTCTCTCTCTCTCTCTCTCTCTTTCTCCCTCCCTTTCCTCTCTATAAATAAATAAATAAATAAATAACCTTTTTTTATGAAGACTGTTTTTATGTTAATGACCCATCTACTTTTAGGGTCTTTTAAAATTATAATTTTAAGATAGTTATCCTTTCAACCTCTGTTAACTAGGATTTAGCTTAGAAAAAGAAAATTATTTATTAATCCATGTCTATTCCACACTGCTGTGGCACCATTGGAAGTACACTTTTTTTTTACCATTGTCCATTAAAATGCCTTGTTTTAAAGTACTTTCCAAAAACTTTATTTTTCACTATGTACATGATAATCCTATACACTTACTTTATTTCTTTATAATGTCTTCCATTTTTCAACAAATATTTAAGAGTGACTTCTCTCTGCAATGTCAAATGGGTACCATGGTGCCATATATGCAAGACTCAAATCTGAACCCTGTCATCAAGGATGTAAATAATACATAGAGGTGGAACTGGATTATGTAACATATTGGATGAGAAGCCAAAGAGTTTGGAATGCACTACCCCTACTAATTACATTACTCCTAGTAATGGTGTCACTCTTATCATTACAATGACTAGTACTAATTACAGTTTAAAAATTTTGTAAGCTTCAGAAACTAATTGCAGCTTGTTTTACTTAATAAAACTAGTGGTGGCGGGGAGCTACTGGAGTGATCCAGAGTATCCCATGAAATCCAAGGAAGAGATTAATCAGCTATAAGAACTATAAGAACTAGGAAACTTGAAACTTCAGAATCTGAACAAGAGTTTTTGAATCCCATTTCTTTTTTTTATTGTCGTTCAAGTATAGTTGCCCCCATTTGCTCCTCCTACTCTCCCCCTGCCCCACCCATCCCCACCTCCCACCTTTGATCCTACTCATTTCTTGATTGCTGCCACTGAAGTGAAACCACTTTCAGATCCCACTCTAAGGCTCTTAATTCACAATGCAAAATTTTAGGAGAGCAAATCTAAGTAGCCCAGTTTGAGTCATGTCCATTCCTGACTTGCTATGGTTAAATAGACAGTCAAATATTATAAGCATTGCTATTGAGGCCCACTGCTGGGTATTGGGGGCAAGGGTGGAATTCCTGGAAAAGAGGCAATCACAGTGACGTAGTTAGCAAAAAATACGTCTGTAATCATAACTAGCATTCCCTAGGTTAATCGTTATGCTAAGTACTTTTCATGTATTGTCTCCACTAATTCCCAAGAAGCCTAACATAGTAGACTCTACTATTATTCTACTTCTATCTATAGAAACTGAGATTTAGAGAGCACCACAGCCAATAAGTAGTGGATCCATTATCTCAAGTCTATTCTTTCTGACTGCACAGTCTGTACTCTATCCTTCATCTTGATGTTGCCAATCCAACAGGTTTATATGTAGACTAAGTATGGTGCTTCTGTCTCCATAAGCTTCCTCCATTGTTCATTTTGAATAGGTGAAGAATTGATTGATTGAGAGTCATTTAAGGAGCTAATAAATATCTGGTTAACTAGTACACCCAAAGCACTTACTTTTTCTTATCACGTTGTAACATGAAAAGGGAGAAGAATTCATTCCAGGTATTCATACCTATGTTTTCTCATGGACTGTGTATGATATATAGTACTTAGATATAGATGAACTGGTACTATTAGTACTGCATTTCAGACTAACTATATCACAGAGTTAAATAGGTTTGTGTGTGTGTGTGTGTGTGTGTGTGAAACAAAACACTAGTTATCATTCTGTTTCTATGGAAAATTCTAAACTTTTGACTTAGAAATAAAGTTTGAGCACACATTAGAACTATTGACCAGTCAGATTCTGCCTATAGACTATCATTTTTGCTACAGTCATCATTGTGTAAATAAAATATGTATTTAATGAATAAACTTTAACTTAAAAAAGAGGAAATAATCTGTATCTCTTTTTAAATCATTTTTCATTGTTATTCTTTTACAGTTATTCCAATTTTCCCCCTTTGTCCTCCTCCACCCATCCATCCCACTGCCCACTCCCACAGTCAATTCCCATACTGTTGTCCATGTCTGTGGGTCATCCATACATGCTCTTTGTCTAGCCTCTTTCCCTTCTTTCCACCATTATCCCCCCTCCTCTGGTCACTGCCAGTTTGTTCCATGTTTCTATGCCTATGGTTCTGTTTTGTACACTAGTTTATTTTCCAATAAGAGTAGAAATCCCCTGTTATGTCTTAGAGGTAGAAGGAGGACCCTAAGGTGGATAAAATAAATCCAGGCCAGTATTAGGTTTTCTGTGTTTGCATAAGGGAGGTAACACTTTCAGTTTGGCACTCAGACTTTTGACAGGAAGCCCAGTTCCTTATCCCAGGAGTGTGGGCGGTGGGAGAAAGGTAAAGGGAGAGGAAAGTTTTGTGCACTGCTTATTTATATTCTCAGGTTATTGCTAAGTCCTAAATTCACATGTCTGGGGCTTTCACCTAGGAAAATCACACTACATTTAAATACTACAGTAAAATAGGTGGAAATCACCGTCAGGGTTAGCATATACAACTTTTAATAAGGAATCATGAGCTTTTCCTATATGGTGGACCTGTTCTAGATAAGAAAAATACCTTTACAAAAGAGCTGTGATTTATTGACTTTCTTTTAGATTCACTATAGGAAATGCATTCTCAGTAAAATGAGAAAGTTTGGTCGTAGATGGAAGCCAGGACTCTACTTTTGCAGTGGAATTTCTGACTGAGAAAATGCACTGGGCTCCCAGGGGTGGATAAATTAGGGTGAGCTTAACAAACCTGATTATCTGCCTCTGTTAGTCATGATGTCTTCATAAACACAGCAAGAGAGTTGAGAAAGAGCTAAGGATGAAAAAATATCCGGATTCACATTCATGAATTAATTAATTAGGACACAACTAATCCAAACATTCTGATAATAACTAGAAACCAGTGGGCAAGTAAATTACCTCTCCTCTATCAGAAATGGAAACAAATGCAGACCCTTTCATTAAAAATTCAGTTTAGGCCCTGGCTGGTGTGGCTCAGTGGATTGGGCACCAGCCTATGAACCTAAGGGCTGCTAATTTGATTCCCTGTCAGGGTACAGGCATGGGTTGCAGGCCAAGTCTCCAGTAAGGGGTGTGCAAGAGGCAAACACATATTGATGTTTCTCTCCTCCTCTTCCTCACTCCCTCTCTTTCTCATTCCCTTTCCTTCTGTCTAAAATAAATGAATAAAATATTTTAAAAATGTAGTTTAAATATAGCTTATAGTTAAGATTACTTTTTGTGATCACAGAGACTGTACTTTTGATTAAGCCATTGAGCTGAAGTTTCCAAGAAGATTCTGGTACAATAAGGAAGACTTGTTGTTTGAGGGGATGCACAGAATATATCTCAACGGCTTTGGTGCTAAATAGCTCCAGCAGAAGGATGAAGAAACTTCACTTGCCAGATTGAGGTTGGAAGGAACAGTGTGCAACTGCTGCCATTCTCTCACTTTCCACTCTGACACAGGCATCCTGTTAAGGGGAGAGAAAAGCGGAGCTGGGGGGCACGGGGAGAAAGGAAGGGAATGATTAGAGGAGATGAGAGCAGAAAAATTAAGGGAGAACAACCAAGATGATTTTGTTGTGGACATTGGATATTAAATTAAGGTGATTGATAACCCCCACCCCAATTTTTAGGATGTTAGGAAATAATTCTATTTAAGAGAGAGGGGAGCTTTCTGAAAAGCTAAAAACATCTCCAAAAAATTGGCTACAATTTCCTTCACACAAAAATATGTTTGAAAGATACAAACAGTCATGGGAGGAATATTTTATGAAACAAAATATTTATTCTTGTTTCACTTATGAGGATATCAAGACAATAGTCTCTGGAGGAAATCATGTCTGTGAAAGATATTTTAAGATCAAAATTTACCTGACACATAAACCAGCTCACTAACAATGAAAAACATGAAATTCTGTTTTGAAAGGCACTGCTTTTTCTTTATTCTGTTATCAATTTGGCCCTCTTGTATTTTGCAAAGTATGTGTGCAACTGTAATAACGTGATCTTTTTTACCTGTTAAAACTTGAAACTTGTAATGTGATCAGAGAATTCAAACCCCACATGGAATGCTAGGAACTTAGTTTTCTTGACATATTTCTGATAATTTTTTGAAACAATGAAATTTATCTCCTACTAAATGCCATCAATCTTCACATTTTTTCTACAATGCATTCTAAATTTTTAAAAATAACTGCTCAATAGTATAATACATTTGTGTGGCTCAATTTCTCTTCAGTTGATGAGAAAATCAGAAATACATTATTCTTACTAACTTGAGCTGAATGAAAGTCTTCATTTAAAGTAACTTAATTATATACAGAAAGTATGTAATAAAATAATGACCTCTATTATAAATCATAAGTAGCAATCAAAATAATGATCAAATCAGATAATAAGTTTGATTATGTGTAGAATTCCACTTTCCTTAGGTATGTTATTACTCCCAGAACAGGATGGAAACAAAAGGACTTGGCTGGAAATAGGCTCCTTCTTGATCACGTGCCTAGTACAGTTCTCTGTGCCCAGTGGGTTCTCAATAAATATTCAGTGGTGATTATAATGAGTCTTCTGAAAACATTTGCAATGTGCAGGTATGCACAGTTCTATGATTATAAAAAAAATTGTTAGTGTAATTGATTGTGTCAAAGAGAAAGAATTCTATATCCGATATCAATCATATAAACTGTGGACTCAGAGAAACACAGTAGGGGTATGGCTTTTTTCTTTGAATTTCATTTTTTCCTGGTCACTCCACATACTAAATCAAAACCCATTGTACCCATTTGCTACTCGATTAAATTATCCAGGGGGCAGGCAGAGCAGCCACAGTGTTGCCAAATATTTCTGGAAGGTGTGCCCTGTCTTCTGAACCAAGTCCTTGGCTCTGACAGTTCTCTTCCAGGGAATGGCTCTATGGAGCACAGTACTTTGGAAGGTCTTGAGATTATTGCCATTGTGCCAGACCTTAAGCCATTCTGAAGTCAGAGAACAATGCTTCAAGTGCTGTAAGTGTTTATATTAAAGAAATACATGCTGAATTTTAAAAAATTAAATGTAAAACATGGCTTGGCTATTTGCAGGTTGTGGTGGTATATGAGACAAGTTAGTAATAGGTCAGTGGAAAAGTGGGCCAGGTATTTTGTTCCATTGCCATAACCTAACAACTTCACCATTAGCAAAATGAACCTTATGGGTCCCTAATGTAAAAGGGAAGGGTAGATAGGCTGTTCAGAGCAGGAAGCTGGAAGTCAATCTTGACTCTGAATTTTTCTTCACTTCTACTCCTTTCCATGTATTTGATGCAAAATTTTCTGTGTTTTCTAAAAACACTTGTCATTCCAGTTAGGGTCTGCTTGGATAATCCAGAATAACCTCCCCATCTCAAGACACTTAATTTAATTGCATGTCTTGCCATATAAAATTATGGTCACAGGTTCCAGGAACTAGAACCTGGGTATCCTTGAGGACCATTATTTGGCCTAGCATAACAGTTCTCTTTTCACATGTGACAAAAAAAAAAAGCTTTGGTGTGTTAAGTAATAAATAATGTGCTGCAACTTATCTATCCAGGAAGTAGCAAAGCTGGTGTTCAAACACAAATATTTCTAATTCCAGAATCACTGTTCATGTGTAATAAGACTGGAAGTGATAAGCTTGAAGGAGATAAATGGAAAGGAAACAAAGAGATATATAATTACCTCCAAAAATTTTAAGGAATCCATCATAAGAGAAAGTAGCTAATAATGATAGAGGTTATACATGCCAAGAGGTGTCATAAGCCCCTTTATAAGTATTAACTTATTTAATCTTTACAACAACATTGAGTTAATTTCCACTATTGTCACTGGTTATATTGAAAATCACACAGCCAGTAATTTATGCAGTTGATATTTGAACAATTGCTGTCAAGCTTCAGAGTCTGTGGCCTTTAGTTCCCCCTAGATAGATTGATCTCATCCTATAAGTTCTGGCAGGAAGAACTTGAACCAATGGAAAAAAGTAGATAAAGACAAAATTGTAGTTCAATATTAGCAAAACCATTACATTTGAAGCTGTTCAAAAATGAAATGGGCTTCTTTTTGAGATAGAGAAATTCCATCACCCAAAATACTAAATTAAAAGCAGCTTGACCACCTCTCTGAGATATTGAACTTAGTGACAATGAACTTGGAGACAAGTTAGACTGATAATTTCAGTCCCTTAAAACTTCATAAACTGTGGTTTTAAGTTTCTGTAACTTCAAAAGCTTATTGTCAAAGGAGAGTCATTGATAGTTCAATGACAGCTACACTTTGAGAAGATTAACCTAAGACTGGGTCAGCACAGAAGTGAATGGGAAGAGAGTGGTTTAAGGAGAAATCATGTAGGAAGTTATTTTAACAGTCCAGGTAAGCATTAATACAGAATTTAAAGCAATGACTGTGGAATTAAAAAGAAAATTATAATACACACACTCGAGTGATCTTTGACAAAGGAGCAAAGGCAATGTAACAGAAGAAGGACCATCTTTTTAACAAATAAAACTGGAACAACTGGACATTTACATGCAAAACAAATTAATCTAGACACAGATTTTATACCCTTCAGAAAAAATAACTCGAAATGGATCACAGACTTAACTTGTTTCAGAATTGTAAATCTCCTAGAAGATAACATAGGGGAAAATCTAATAGGGGTGTCCAACATCTTGGTATCTCTGGGCCACACTGGAAGAAGAAAAGTTGTCTTGGGCCACACATTAAATACACAAATTCTAACAAAAATCGATGAGCAAAAAAAAGGTTTTAAGTAAATTTACATTTTTGTTTGGGCTGCGTGAGGCCCGTGGACTGTGGGTTGGACACCCCCAAAAGGGGACCTTGAATATAACAATGACATTTTGGATACAACACCAAAGACATGATTCACAACAGGAATAACTAATAAGCAGGGCTTCATTAAAGTTAAAAATACAAAATGAAAAGACACTTTCTGTCATGAAATGAGAAGACAAACCACAGACTGAGAGAAAAATATTTGCAGAAGACATGTTTGATAAAATGTCGTTTGCCAAAGTATACAAGGAGGTCTTAAATTCTGCAATAAGGAAACAAACAACACAATAACAGTTGAGCAACAGACAACAGACACCTCACCAGGTATACGTGGGAGGAAAGTATGAATGGGTGGAGCAGGGAGGATTTGGGGGACAGCGAAACTGTTTTGTATGATAATGTGATGAATATATGTCATTATACATTTATAAAAAGCCACAGAATGTACACCACTCAGAATGAAACCTAGTGCAAACTAATCACTTTTGGCGATAATGATGTGTTAATGGAGATTCATCTGTTTTTACCACATGAAAAATAAAAAGGAAAGGATTTAAATGAGACATTGCAAAAGAAAGATGTTGAGTTTTAGTCTAGTCATGACAATGGACATGGGGTTGTGATTCAGATGAAAGAGTCAGGTTTTATGCATTAATACTGAACAGAATGGTGGTGCTATTGAGAAAAATAGAGAAATCTGAAGTAGGGAAATAGTTTTTTAACTATTAGATTATCTCTAGATTATCTTCTAGAGAAGATAATCTCAGTGTAGATGAATAAAATTTAAAGAATAAGCAAGACAACTAAATAATTATTACAATGTATGGAATAGAACTTGAGAGAATGCCTAGGGCTAAAAATAAAGATTTGACCATTATTTATACAAGTGAATAGCAATTCACTGCAACAACTAGCTTTCATTAGACACATTTAATTTTGCATGCAGTATCTCATTTAATATTTATTATGCCAACCCTATAAGGTAGATCTGCTTGTCCCATTGCATAGATGAGGGCACTTAGGCTCAAAGAGGTTAAATAAGTAGCTCAAACTCACATATCTAGTAAGTAGTGGAGCTTGGGAACACACCCATCTGATTTCAGAGCCCATTCACTTATCACTTTGTTAAACTATTATGAGAGTAACTATGATCATCCTGGGCATTGCTTCTCAAGTGTTGTGGCAGACTGTGCCTCACAGCAGAGAAGAATACTAGCGTAGCTGGCCTGTTCCTAAGCAAGGAAGGTTGTATAGTAGGGAGGTGGTAGGTAGCCTTCAAGTAAGACACTGAAAAAAGGAAATTTCTTATCTTAAAAAATCACCCTAATATTGAATTAATATAAAATATTAACTCTCCTCCTTAAGTGTCAAGTAAAATTTAAAATTCAAGGAGTTGTGTGTGCCCTAAGTAAGCTTTCCTTTACTCTCAGCAGACTAACATCTACTGTGGGGTTGGGAAAGGAAGAATCTGGGCTGAAAAACATAGGCCATAGCAGAACAAAGAGGGCTAGGCTCAGAGCCTTTATATATGTCAATGTTTATTAAATAGAAGCAAGAGGAAGGACTTATAAAAGGAATGGAAGAGTTGTAAGAGAAATGGGAGCAAATTGTACACTTCAGCACAAGAGAGCAAAGGTGGATGGGAATTTCCATACTGCTATATGTTGCGAGGAAATGTCTAAAAGGTACAGAAATTACCAAAAAGGCCTTTGTATTTAGTAATAAGTTACTTTCAAAGGTGGAGTTTAAATGGGGTGAGAGTTCAATTGCAAAAGGCTAAGCCACAAGTAGGTGCTCAGAAATTGGAGGGGCAATCAGTGAACACCGGTGGTTCTTTGTAGGAGCAAATAAATACACTGGTTCAGGCAAAACCAGAAACCCTGCAGCAGTTAAGGTATTTCTGGTGTTTACAACACAAATTAATTCTGCATAACTGAGGCACAAAAGGGGACCTAGTACAACGACACAGGGTTGTTTCCAGAATCAAGGAAAAAGTTAAACAATCACACCTTAGAAAGTACAGGATCCGGATCAGCTCTGACAGGAACTTGTACATAGGAATTAGTGAACAAGCCCTAAAGAACAATGCCACCAGGTGAATCCACTCAGCTCTTTTCAATCCTTGTGTTGCTATGGCTCAAATGAAATTCCAGGGAAAACATCTGATTGGCCTAGCTCTGGTTATGTGATCATCCTTGGCCAAGGAAGGTCAATTCCTTGAATTACAGCTTTTTCTACCCAGGAAAAAATAGTTCCCGAAAGAAAATTTGGAGAACGGGTTCCAAATGGCAAAACACTACTGAGAAACAGAAAATACAGGCAGCTGCCACTTTGCTTTGTGTATTATTAGCTGAAACACATGCGCACTGGCACCGACTCTTTACTCTGCACAGGTCTGTGGTAACTGACATTTGATCTCAGACACCCTGGACCACCTCAGCCAGAAACAGGTCCAGTATGCACCAAGTTCAGTGAACAAGTTATCATGCGAAGCAAGGACTGCCTGCATACATAACCAAGAACAACTATAAAGAATATGAAACTTCACAATTGGTCAAAATACAGGGGTGGGGAAACGTAGGTTAAAAATAATAATAACTAATATAACAATTAATAATCTGAGAATAAACTATGTTTCACATAATCACAACTATAAACCTACTTTTGCCCACCCCTTGTATACTAGCAAAAAGGGACTTTAAAGACATCATCAAATCCCATTCTTCCCTCTTATAGCAAAGGAAAAGGAGGCCAGAGGAAGCACATGGACTTATCTAGGGCTTCCTCCTTGGACAAAAAGAAATGATAATAGCAAGAGAAGTACACACACAGACACACACACAATGAAAAGGAGTGGTTCCCAGAGCTCGCTACAACTCAACAGGGAAAGTGACCTGTGGGAAATATGTTTTTGAACTTAGCTTGGAAGGACTACTAAAACGTGTTTCCTCAGGTGTAAATTGAGGAGGGCTGGCCTAAACCTCTAAGAACTTTTCAGCTCTGACATGCTATGGTTCAGAGAAGTATGTACTAAAATTAGCAAGTCATACACATAGAATAGTAAACAGGGTGGCTTGATTGGAGCAAAGAGGCATGTTAGGGAATAATCAAAGCTCCAGGAGGGTCAGTTGATGGATGTCTGGCTGGGAATTCAGGGTCAATACTTTTCTGAGTGGGTGAAGGGAACAGGCCAGCCCTGAAGTACCACAGTGTGCCCACCATTTGTGAAGCAGTGACCAACACATTTGTTAAAACAATAGCACACCATTCCTTCCTATTGACGATGATTAAAACCTTGGGGGGATAAATGGTAATGGGAAACATACAATTGAAAAATAAATTAAAAGAAAAACAAAAGTGAAAACACTACTGGGAAATTTTTCTTACAAGGCTGTAATAGCTGAGATTCCCTATTGTCTTAATAGATGAAGAAGCTATAATTTTTCATTCTGATTCTCATAGAGTATATGTGACTTTGAGCAAAAGTGTGCAGTACCTAAGGCTAGGGTCTAGGATATACAGAATAAAAATCCAGACTGAATATTGAATATAACTTATTTTAGTAACCATATGACAAACCTGCATATACATGCTAAACAAGGTTTGCTGAACATTCTATTCCCTAGTGAAAACATTTACTTTCCATACGTATAGAAATTAGGTAATATGAGGTCTGTCCGTAAAGAGTCCAGCCATTGTTAATACAATGAGAATGGTTTGTGTGATATCGGTGTAACCTGGCAGCTAAGGAAAGTAGACTGGAATGCACGTGTAAACAATGAAAACTTCAATGTACTGTCCAGTAGGGGCAGTAGACATTGTTGAGTGAGCATGTATACCGTGTGGCTGTCACATTCAAAATGACTGAGTGAGTAGAACAACGAATCTGCATCAATTTTGCATTAAGCTTGAACATTCCTCCACAGAAACTATTCAGATGATTCAGAAGGCTGCAGCTATGGGCAACTGGTGATTGGCAGCTTCATCACAACAGTATGCCCACTCATTTATCACATCCTATGCAGAGGTTTTTGGTGAAACATCAACTCACCCAGGTGACTCAGCCCCCTTACAAACCAGATTCGGTGCCCTGAAACTTCTGGTTTTCCCAAAACTAAAATCACCTTTGAAAGGGAAAACATTTCAGACTGTCGATAAGATCAAGAAAATATGATGGGACAGCTGATGGCAATTGGGAGAACTGTGTGAGGTCCCAAGATGCCCGTACAATGTTTCTTGTATCTTGTACCTTTTTCAATAAATGTCTCTATTTTTCATATTATATGACTGGATACTTTCTGGACAGACCTTGCGTATTGAAGACAAATACCCTAATTCTTTTGGCTCTGTTATGTATTATCTTTTCACAAATCCATATGCTTTGGATCACATTACCAAATTAATGAGCAGGGAAATAAATACAATTCTTTCACATAAGTCCAGCTGTATTTTGATAACTTAGTACATCAAAAACCCACATCCTATGTTTGCTTCCTTGCCTGGCCTTTTCCTTTTTTGTAAGTTTTACCACCCTTTCTAAATTCATTCTTTCTTTGTTATCTCATATATCTATCTCTCTCACTCTTCTCTGCTCACTCTCTGGACCACCTTAGTGTTATTTATTCTGATCTATATACAGATGCCTTTTCCTCCTGTCCATCTTGGGCCACTTACACCCAGACTCTACTATAATTTTATAAATGAAATGGGGATATTCACTCTGTTCAAAACTACCAAATGGGCACATCTCAAATCAAAGTAACTCTGAAAGTTATACATGAAAACTAGGACAACCTGGCTGGCGTAGCTCAGTGGCTTGAGTGCGGGCTGGGAACCAAAGTGTCCCAGGTTCGATTCCCAGCCAGGGTACATTCCTGGGTTGCTGGCCATAACCCCCAGCAACCGCACAATGATGTTTCTCTCTCTCTCTCGCTCTCTCTCTCTCTCTCTATCTCTCTCTCTCTCTCTCTCTCCCTCCCTTCCCTCCCTAAAAATAAATAAATAAAATCTTAAAAAAAAAAAAACTAGGACAGACCTAGAATGGGCAAAAGTAGAGAAGATTACTTACCTAGCTTGTCCACACCCTCTGTGACAATAATTCATACTATGAATTCATATTATGTTTTCTTACGAGCATCTCTCCTATACTCACCATTTTCCTCTATTTCCTGATTTTAACTGAAACCCAACTTCATCCTTTAGATGCTCATTAGAGTCCATTATTGCACACTAGCACTTCACTGAATTTCTCATCTATTTTCTTACAGTCATTACTCATAAGCTTCTTTTTTTTCTTTCATATCTCCTTCCCTCCTAATATCCTTCCTACATCTCCACAAGGGAAATAATAACATGTAAATATGTGAGTATGTATGCTAAACTTTCTTATGTATTAAAATTCTTTAAAAGTTAATCAACTATTTAAAGCAAAGGATACTAATGTATTGCTAGCTTTACCACATATCATTTTAATATTCTCACATTAATGTGAAGGATAGGATGATCCTTCTTATTCCTGTGTATCTGGGACTTTCCTGGTATTAACATGAAAAGACCTATATATCCTGGGAACTTCCCCAGACTTAACAAACAGGAATGTTTAGATATTTTACATGGAAGATCAATTGTGATAAGTAAAATTCACTCTGCAAGCGCTACAGTAACCACTAAAAACAAAGCAAAAAGTATGGCTAATAAGCCAATTGCAGAGGTGAAATGGAATTCTAAAAATACTCAATCCACAGGAGAGCAGAAAAAGAGTAAAGAAGGAAAAAGAAAACAGATATCACAAATAGAAAAATATAACAAGTTAATAATTTTAAACCAACCACATCAATAATTATATTAAACTTAAATGATCTGAACACTCCAATCAAAATAAATTGTCAAACTATACAATGAAAAACTCACTTTAAATATTAAAAAGACACAGATAAGTTAAAAGAAAAAAGTTCCACAAACTCTTAGCATAAAAAAAAGGGACTGGCTGTAACTAATGTCAGATAAAATATATTTCAGAACAAATGAGGTGTATGCCTGGACTTTCATGTTAAAGGAATCACTCTCTGAAGGAGGCAAAACAAACTTATATATCTATGCATTTGACAATAGGGTTTCAAAATACATGAACAAAATGTGAATAAAATGAAGTAACAGATAGTGACAGAGTATTGACAGTAAGATATAAAAGACAAATTATACTAAGTGACTTGACATAATTAATCAGCAGAATACACTTTTTCCAAGTAGATACAAACATTTACCTAGACAGTATTGTAAGTCAAAAAATATTTCAATAAAAGTTAAAATAAAATTGAAATTACATAGTGTATGTTATCTTTACATAGTATATGTTATCCAAACACAAAGGAATTAAATTAGTAACTAATAACAAAGATATATGGAAAATGCTCACATATTTGGCAATAAAATAGCATACTTCTAAATAACTCAAGGAAGAAAAAAGAAAACACAAAGAAAGCTAGAAAATATTTTGAAATTAAAGGAAATTATAAACACAGCATATGAAAATGATAGATGCAGCTAAATTATTTGGGGAAAAAGTTATTATCTCTAATTGCTTATATTTAAAAATCAAATAAAATTCTAAGTCCAATGATGTAAGCTCCCATCAAGAAACTTAAACAAACAAACAAACAAAAAAAGAGCAAATTAAACTCTGACGAAGCATAAGGGAGGAAATAAAAAAGAAGAAAAGAATTTGATGAAATAGAAAAAAAAGAATGAACTAATGAAATCAAATCTTGTTTTGTTGGAAAAAATATCAACAAAATTGATAAACTGAGGAGAGACAAATTACCAACATCAGAACAAAATAGGGGACATCATGAGTGCTATAGGGATTAAAGTAATTAGTAGAGAATATTATGAAATATTTTATACCAATAACATGATAACATATTAAATGGCCCAACTGTTTGAAAGTTATAAATTAGCAAAACTGACTCATTAAATTTGATTGAAATTGGATCTACAACAATTACTCCCCTGAAACCATTCCCAACAAATCACCAGTGACTGTCCTGCTATGAATGCAATAAACGTTTCATTACCAACTTCTCTGTCTAGTCGTAGTGAGCACTTCTTGAAATTCTTTCTTCTCTTGGTGATATAATATTTTGCTGGTTTATTCCCATTTTATGGCTATTCTTTATCATTATTCTTCCTGTCTTAATTTTTCACACTTCATTCTTTCACTTCACACTTCCTGTCTTTCATTCACACTTCAAATGCCCTGGACTCCCTACTGTCACTCTGAAACCTTTCTCCAGGCGATCTCCTTTTTTTTCAAGATTTCACTACTCTCCATGGCTGATGGGTTCTATATTTATGACTCAATCACCCAATTAAGTATCTGCACCTGAGCATATGTCACACACCAGAAATTCAACAGGTCCAAAATGGAAATAACACCCTGTTTAGAATGGAACTTTCATCTTGGTATTTTCTTTCTCAGTAAATGAATGGATTATCTCAAAAATTCCCTTATTTTCCCAAGCCTGGAAATTGAGAGTCTTCCTTCACTTCATTGTCACTCACTTGCACCTCTATTATCTAAGTAGTCACCAGGTTGCATGGATCCCATCTGTGTAACTTTTGTGTTTTTACTACCTGAGGTTTTGGCACTATTTCTTGCCTACTAAAATAAGCTCCTATCATTCTCTCTCACTCCATTTTTACTCTAGTCTATCCATTTTACACACATTGCCCAAGTTACCTTTCAAAAACAAATCTGATAATTCTCTTTCTTAAAACTCTATATTATTGCCTTACCATTAGGATAGAGACCAAAGCCACTGCAATGTGCAATGTCCTTGTCAATTTGATCCTTACTTTCCCCTTGCCTTATCACCTAACACTCAACCTTACAATTTACCTTCTTTTCATACTGAACTCACTGCTTGCATTTTTGTTCATTTGTTTCCCCCTCCCACTCCTCTCAAGTCCTCTACATAAGACTCTTTCTCAAACAAGAAAGGTTTCCCTCTCACCCTCATTAAACCTTAGCAATCTGGGGGAATGTCTGTTCTAAGTATTTCCATGCCACCCTCTTAAAAACTTGCCTAATAGTTGTTATAATTGGGAAAAATATTGTAAGCAAATAGTGAAATTTGGAAAAGCAAAGTCACAACTTTACAGACTTAGGAAACGGAGAGAAAAGTGTAAATTAACACAAATCAATACATCGAGCTTGTTAAATGGCAATTAAGGAGGAACAAAAATATTTGATGAATTCTAACACAAAAAGAAGAAAAAAAAGAAAAGGGAAAACTTGTTTATAGTAACATCACTAGTGGCAGTGGAATGAAATTAAGATGGAATGCAGGCTGCTTCTCCAGGGGAAAAGTCTCAATAAACAGATCCAGTGGTCTGTGTCACTGTCTCCTTGGAGAAAGAGTGATAAGTGCCAACATTTAGGTGTTTTATAAAGAAAACATCCAGCATTTGAAACATAAACTGGGTAAGAGGGGAAAATGTTTTACCAACTGAGATGTCTGGGATTTTCCAGATCTTCCCACTTTCTAAATTTTGGATGGCAATAATTTCTGTGATGCACTTACAGAAAATCTAGCTGTGATGGGCCAGAGCTATTAGGGTCAAATACATAAAGTTTGTCAAAAATCTTCTCATTCCCCAGCTCTAGAACTTTGATTCAGCTTTGTATCTGGAGAGGTTCAAGACATAAAAGTTTAAGACAAGACACAAAATAAATGACTTCAAACCAGAACATGCTGTTGGGAGGAGTGAAGCCTTGTTATTCTCCAGGCATGGTATAGAGCACTTAAGGCGATTCAAGGAGAGCCTAGTAGCTAAAGTGAGCATTTGGAAGCTATAGGGTGCAATTACTTCCATAAAAAGTTTGAGTGATTGACCACTAGAAACTTTTTACTCTGTTATTTAAAAAAATATTGCAAATACTGAATTTACTCGCTTTTTGCTTAACATAGGCGGCTGCTAGGAAGTAGTTGATAAGAAGTACTGAGAATTATGGCATGTGCCAAAAGGATTTTAGAATTGGGATCTAAGCTGTGACCTAATTAAACAATAAGACCTGACAAAACAGTCACCACTGTTAATGACTTCCTGGGGCAGCTCAACTTCCTGTGTCAAGGCAGAACAAGGGCAAGGTCATCTGCTTTTGACTGAGGCTTTTTTCCTCCTTTAAGAATATTGTCCCTACTATTTTTCTCTCTCTTTCTGCTGTAAAGTCATACCCTAAAACAGTGACCAGAAAGTCTGATTCAAAAGTCTCAAAACAGCAAGACTAAAATTAAAGAAAAAGTTCTTAACAATCATATAAAAATATGCAAGAAAGAAATAGCACACCACAGCCCACATCTCTACCAAATACAGGCACAAAGCGAGGGGAAAAAAGTTCGACAGCTTGAAAACACACATCGCCACAACGAGTGATGTAGAGGAAAAGGCAGATGGTAGCAAATAGAGACTCAAACCCCAACTCCCACATGTGGAAACATCTGTTTGAATTGTGGCCACCCCTGATGCCCTGTTTAGAACACAGAGACAGATCTGGATGCCGGGGAGATACTTATCATCATCACCTACTTTCTGTAGATTTCCTGTAGGTCTTGGTAGCTACCTCCATTTTAGTATTGGTAATTTTTTTAGAGCCACTTCACTCATCTAGGTGGAAAATTAAAAAAAAAACAACTTTGTGTTTGGCAGAAGTTTTTTTCACTAGAAATAATTCTTGTCAATAATTCTTTTATTTGTAAAGAATTAGGAATAAAATCCTAATTCTTTAAAATCCTAATTCTTTAAAAACAACAACAGCGACACTGCATTGACTTAAAAGCGAATTAAGAAAAGGAAAAAATGTCTCTAACAGAGGCTGTTACATTATTAAGGCCACTTTTGCATTCTTGTTTTCTAAACAAAGTAAAGATTTTCAAGATTTACATTAATTATTTTAGGTGACAAATATAACTTTCTCTGCATCAGTTCACAAGTATGCTTATTTGCAAATGGTGCAGTAGCTGCCTTCAGGCTGCAACTTATGCTTTTTTGCATAGAGCAGCCAGATAAAATATAGGACATACAGTTAAATTTAAATTTGAGCTAAGCAATGAATAAGTTTTTGTATAAGTATGTCCCATTTTAATGTTTGGGACATTTTTACTTGGTAAATCCTAAAATCCTATATTCACATTATTTTTGCTTTTAAATACTTTGCATCGTTCTGCCTTTATTAAGGAAAGGAAACGCCGCAGCATTATGCATGTGATGAATTTCACACAAACCAAGTTACAGTAGTGTCCCCTATTCGCAGTTTTGCTTTCCACAGTTTGTTATTCATGGTCAACCTCAGTCCTAAAATATTAAATGGAAACTCCAGAAATTAACAAGTCATAAGTTTTAAATTGTGCACCATTCCGAGTGGCGTGATGAAATCTCACACAGGCTTCCTGTGTCCAGCACAGGACGTGAATCATCTCTTTGTCCAGTGTCTCTAGGCTGTAGATGTTCCTGCTGGTTAGTCGCTCAGCGCCCGTTTCGGTTACCACATCCACTGTCCCATACCACAGTGCTTTTGTTTGAGAAACTTTAATACATAATAGCCACAATGTACAAGAGGACTGATGCTGGCATTTAGAATATGCCAAAGAGAAATCATAAAGTTCTTTTTTAAGTGAAAAGGTGAAAGTTCTCTAATTAATAAAGAAAAGTAAAAAATTGTATTCTGAGGTTGTTAAGATCTATGTATGGTAAGAGCAAATCTTCTATATGCAAAAATTGTGAGGAAGGAAAAAGAAATTTGTGCGGGCTTTGCAGTAATACCTCAAGCTACAAAAGTTATGGCCCCAGTGCATGAATGTTAGGAAAAGGTGCCCTGGCTGGTGTAGCTCCAGTGGACTGAGCACAGGCTGTGAACCAAAGTGTCGCTGGTTGGATTCCCAGTCAGGGCACATGCCTGGGTTATGGGCCAGGTCCCCAGTGGGGGCCATGCGAGAGGCAACTATACATTGATGTTTCTCTCCTTCTCTTTCTTCCTTCCTTTCCATCTCTCTAAAAATAAATAAAATCTTTTAAAAAAAATGGAAAGGCATTAAAATTTATCATGGTTCAGTTTATATATGGTTCAGTACTATCCTCATTTTCAGCCATGCACTAGGAAGCCTTAGAATGTATCCTCTACAAATAAGGGGGGATTACTGTAGCTGATTACTGTAACTGAAAAAATTAAAATCCTGTGCAAGGAAAATGAAGACTTTCTTAGTAAGGTCTTATCTGTCAAGATCTTCACACTGTCTATAGAGACTTAAAATCTCCCAAGGAATCTGTTAGGGGCAAAGGCCTAAACTCATCTACAGAGATTGGAAACTCAGATTCCTTGGGCCTGGGAGGAGACTGTCATCTCAGGTGATTTTAGTGCATAACTACTGTGCGTCATAATCTTCAGAAACATTCGTCTACCTATCACGTGTACAGCATTGCAAGTGACTAAAAATTCCATCTTAAACTTTCCCCATAATTATTATTAAATCTCAGAATAGGCCAGGGAGTCTAATTTAGACAGGTAAAACCTATTCACTCATTTAATCTTCCTAGTAAGGATTTATTCACCTTCTTGTCCTCTAAAAACTGAGGTTTCTTTTTAAGTTTTTAATGCAGTGAACATTATCCTACCTGCCTGCTCCCTTTGGGATTTCTGCATGGTTTACTCTAATTACTCCGGATACCAGACCTTGTGTGCTATGAACAACTTCAAAGAAAAACACTAAAAAAGAAACGGTGTGGTCTTTCCTTCTTTCTTTTTTAAAAAGACACTGTATCAAGGAGACAAGATAGCATTTTGTACTCATAAAGTGATGGGCAAATCATATGGATAATCTATTAGGATGATGGATGGTATAAATTTTAATATGAAACATCAACCGTAGTGAATTTCTCCTAGAATGTCTTTGAAACTGAACTGCCTGTTTGCTCCAAATTTAATAGCCAGGTTTCTAAGTTTAAAACCTCTCTGTATATAAAATTGATTAATTTAAATTATAATCATTGTAAGAATCAGCAAAATCTTAGTTCAGAGCAATTGTTTCAGGAGCAGGTTTCTGAAAATGAATCTCATTTCTTACCCTGAAGGTAAATAGTACCTTACCTTCAGTGCCTGTTTAACCTATGGCCCTGATAAAATGCTGTTTTCCTAGCCTCTATTTTTCTGTTGTTGTTTTTTTTCCATCAAGCCAAGTTAACCAAATGAAATTGTTATGTTTTGTTTGCCATTGACTCTTTGTTTTCTTAAAATATACTTTATGTTCTAAAGACATTTCTTGTATGTTTAGTATGTGCCAGGATCCTTGTCTGCTGATCTTACAAACCATGATTTTTGTCCTCAAAAGGTTCACTATCTGCTGTTGGTCAAATAAAAAAGCAATCAAAGTAACAAGACATGGTGAATGCTTTGTTAGTTATATGTATAAAGCGGAACAACTAACTCATAAATACCATTTTATAATTCTAATCAAAGTAGAATTTTCATAGAATTTTAAAGCTAGAAAGTATCCTTACTACTGGTTAAAATTAAACAGACCTAGTTTTAAAATCTGACTATAACTTCCTAGCCATTATTTTTTTAATTACTTAACTGCCTTGAACTTTAGTTATTTCTTCTATAAAATATGGATATTAATACCTATAAGGTAGCAGGCTGTGGAAATTAAATTAAGGATCCTGTTCCTAGTCACCACCATTACTACTACTGGCTGACATTCATTCTTCAGCTGCGGTAAACACCTTACGTGCATTATTCAATTAACCTTTACAACAGCTCTCTGAGGTTCATATTACTCATATTCCCATTTTACAGCTGAGGAAATTAAAGTGCCCGAGGTCACATAGCCAGGTTTTTAAGCTGAGGCAAACTTCAGGGTCTCACATACAATCACAATGCTGCTTTAATTTTGGGAGCTGCTCTTTTCTCCCTTTTTATAAACGTTGTTACAACTGTCATCATTAAAGAATAATCTGGCATGACCTGGTCAAAGCCCCTTATTTTATAGACAAAAGATCAAAGAATAAGGAGGTACAGACTGAATGAAGTCACAGACTGTTTAAGAAATATTAAGACTAATACTTCTAAGTTTAGTACTTCATATGGCCACCTGTTTGAATATTAAACATTGGTTTTTAAATGATATAATCTTATAATTTTTAACCAGGAGAGTTAGGATTCATGGCTTGTCTCACATCAATCTTCAGAAATGGATTAATCTGAGGTAAATTGAGGGTTGCCCTCTTCTGGAGGAAACTGAAACAGTATCCTGAGCATCGACATCCCAGGTCATTTGTGGGATCCTGAAATGGGCAGAAAGAAGGGCTCTTTTCTGAGTTCAGGGAGCTCAGGACAACGTTTCCCCATCTGTGTGTCACAGCATCTTCGTGCCTTCAGGAGCTGAAGGGAACTTTGACCTCACACCGGCCCAGCCCTACATAGCATAGAGGCTGAAAGTGAGGTGCCCAGAGTGAAATGACAGAATCAACTATCGGCTGATCAGGGTTCAGAATGTTCTTTAAACAAAAAAATTCAAATCCAATTAATACAATTATTAAACTGCCTATAAGGCAATTCCTTTTTAAGCTTTTACATTGGACTCGCATAATAATTTAATTTCCTTAGTGTCCCACTCAATGTTTGCATAAAAGAAGCTGAGAAATAGATGTAAATTTCATTGTCATTTAGTAAAGAGGGGCGGTATCTGAAAATGAATTCCTCTTTTACTAGACAAATAATATTTCTCCAGAAGCGACATTGCATCCACTGAAAAAAGGAAAACAAAGATACCAGATCACAATACTCTGTGTTTTCACTTATCTGTTTATGTTCCATTATTATTATAATTGGGTGCCTACAAAGTAACTAATACTGTTCTGGTTACTGTATTTATGAAGTTTAATTAAATTCTCACAAACAACTCTGCAAAGTAGGCAATTTTATTTCCCTTTTGCAGATAAGAAATGTGAATCTCCAAAAGATTAGATAACTTGCCTAAGATCTTATACCTCATGTGTGGCCGAGTCAGGACAACCACTCAGCTTTCTCCGACTCTGAAGCTGGTGTTCTTTCTACCACGTTAGATGCTAAGCCTCTAAAAAGTCCTTGGGTTAAAACAAAAAAGGATATAACTAGGGAAAAGAGTAAGGTGCGGCCAAGCAAAGAATAAAATCCAGATCTCTAAATCCGCTTGCCCAGTGACAGTGGACGTTAGTTAGCACCTGCCATCTGGTTTGGGAGAACAAGGAACATACCAAGTTGAAACGTGGAGTAAAAGACGTGCAAAGAGCAACAACAGGTCCTTCAAATCCATATTCCCTTGGAACACACCTTTACTATGGGCTGTAACTGCATCAGTCCTTCAACCTCATAAGTGAGTAATATAATATTCGGTATACCTGACACCTTTAGGCCACTTCTACTTTTGCCTGGAAACAAGAGTTGTTCATCTTACTCGTGCTTGGTGATGCAAAGAACACTGTTCTTCTTTCCAATGTTTGAAATACAAAGTTCATTACCCACCAAATGTATGCGAAACATATTCTCACAAAAAGAATTGTAATATTTCACATTTGAGTCAGCTGTAGGAAGAGTTTTTTGTGTTCCTAAGTTAACTTCAAAATGTATAGGTCAGATCAAGAGTGGTGTCATGGTTAATCAAGATAGAGCAGGCAGAGCTATGTTTATACAGTATTTGTAAAAATGATGCAAATGCATTTCATGCTGTCTAAAAATATTTTTAACTTGAAAGTGGATGGAGAAAAAATTTCACCCTGAGTCACTGAATCTATATTTTCTGAAACAAAATTAAGTTGTCGAAAATATTGCATAAGGAAGGTCACCAAGGAGCTCTCATCCACAGGCTGGCTTTTTAAATCCTCCACCTAATGTCACAAGTTTTTTAAACTCCAGAAATTCGGTGAAGATGCCAAAGGGTCTTTAAGCAAAAAAGAAGTAGAAATCAATGCTAGAATTATTATTTTCAACAGGGTATTGACAGCTATAATGAAGTTATTGCAACTGGACCTGGGAATGTAAAGTCAGTTAATGGATTTTATTTAGACAACATCAGATAAGGGCATTAGTAATAACTGTTATCTTGATGGATAACCTTAAATTCAGAAAATGTTTCCCCAAACACGAGTTGTTGTGAATTTCTTTCTCTTTTATCTTATAGTAGGCAGAAGATTACAACCTCCTATTATGAAATAGCATCATAAAATGCAGAGCACAGTCACCCTGACTTAAACCACCTTTCTCCTCTGCTGATACAGACAAACTAGCAGTAAATGCTTTTTGAGCTCCTGGCGTGCAGATAAATTCCTACGATGTCCCCAATTGCACTGGGAGATTGAAAGACACAAGGGAGAGAAGAGCTGAGTCCAGGAGAATTTAACATGGCAATTAGTAACCCTTTGGCTTTGCTAGACCCCACAGCACAAGACAGGATGCAAGCAACCAAAAATCTCTCCCGCAGAGTCAATGATAAATTTGTTGGGTCCCAGGGGTTGCTGGACACAGCTATTATCCAATGACAAGCCTGGATGCTGTGGAAGTCTATGCAGTGAGGTCAGAAAATAAAACAGAAGGCTTTAAATTCCCAAGGAGAGCTCCTTTGCTTACAACTCAATTGGTGTGCTCTTCCCCCTCATTTTGGAAGGCTCTGGATCACATGACTTAATCTGTATCACCTTCTCTTTCCTAACAAATAACCACTGAAACATCAAGTATATGAAACATTGTGACTACTATCACCAGTGATTTTTCTTTTTGAAAAGTTAGAAAAGAAAAAGACAAAATTTAAAATAAAAATATGTGAAGACTTCCAGGCTTTCTTCCCTTAAGCAAGCAGAGGGAAAGGATGTGGGGGAAGAGAAATCTTAATCCTCTTCTCTACCAATACTGACAGCTGCTTTTTGGCGTTATTTTAACCATCACATTATGGTTTATAACTTTAGCACCATATTGCAATTCACTGTTTATATTTCTTAATTTTTTAGGGCCTTAATTGCCTTATCAAAAAAATGAGGCTAATATTATTATTTACTTATAATGTTTCTATGAAGATTAAATGAGTTAAAATATGTAAAATGCTAACATATATTAGGGTTTGACACTGAGGAATTTCTCAGTATGTACTAGTGATAATGATGAAGATGATGATGACAGAGATGTTAATAATAATGGTTTTTAAATGTTAGTCTTGCTAGATTTTATAATACCTAGAGCAAGAACCGCATATGCCTTGTTCATAGCTAAAACCTCAGCATATAAGCACACTCCATGAGGTGCAATTAATATTTATTGATTGATGGAATGAATGATTACATGGACTTTTAATGCCAAATTCCACACTTGTGTTTCTATTGACTTAATTATGAGGATTATTAGGAGTCATTAAAAAGGAAGTGGAAAATGGATTTAGTAAAATCAATATCATCAGGACACATTCATTGAAGGACTACTACATGTAGTACGCAATGCTTGGAATATCAATTTGCAATGGATATAAAAATTAATCAACAAAAGAAAAAAGCAAACAAAATATAACTAGAGACATTAAAATTAAGAACAATCTAACAATAGCCAGAGGGGAGTGGGGAGGCAACAGTGTGGAGAAGGGTTTTCAGGAACTACTATAAAGGCACCTGGACAAAACCAAGGGGGAGAGTGGAAGCAAGGGAGGGAGGTGGATTTGGCTGGGGAAAGGTGTGGTGGGGAGAAAATGCAGACAACTGTAATTGAACAACAATAAAGTAATTTAAAAAATACAGAGGCTAGTCTAACAAGAAGATACTTTTCATTTATTTATTTATTTATTTGTTTATTTATTTCAAGAGCTAAGGGAAGGAAGGGAGAAAGGGAAGGAGAGAAACATCAATGTGTGGTTGTCCCTTGTACACCCACAACTAGGGACCTGGCCCACAACCCAGGCATGTGCCCTGACTGAGGATTGAACCAGTGACCCTTTGGTTCTCAGGCCAGGGCTCAATCCACTGAGCCACATCAGCCAGGGTGATAATTTTCTAACTAGCATAATAAAGAAGTAATGAGAGAATTGTACAGATATTTCAATCCTACTTTTTGCAAATTTCTAATATTTTAAAAAATGTCAGGGTTAAGTGTCCCTACCTCCCTCCTCTCTTCCTTCCTTCCTTCCTTCCTTCCTTCCTTCCTTCCTTCCTTCCTTCCTTCCTTCCTTCCTTCCTTTTCCTGCTCTCTTCTTTTATACTCTCCTAAAAGAGTATATACTTAGGTGTCTGAAGCCATATAATCCTGGGAAATATTTATTTTTATTTTTCAATTGAAATTGACTCTTGAGATTTTCCATTTAGATTTCATTTTAATTGAAACTCTGAGATAATTTCTATATGTGGGTCCTGCATCTTTGGCCAAATAACAACTGATTAACCTGGGCCTCAGGATTTAAGGAAGCATCTCTCCTTCTCTAGTTAGGTCCTCTTATCTTTAGAGGGTCCAAGAGACATTTGGTAGGTTATTTATCAATGCCAATATTAAAACTGAAGAGCATTTAATTTTTGAGGGTTTTTTTTTACCTTTTATAATACCTTGTCTGCCTTCCCTTGCCTTTTTCCACTGGCATTCCAAAATACATAATCATCAATTTTGGAAACATTCAGTAAAGTGAAGGGCAGCCATGGATGGGTGAACACTGTTTGGTTCAAATGTAATAGTCTGGTGTCTACATTTAGATTTCCCTTGAACTTGTACAATCTTAAGTCAGTGCAATAGTTCAGGAGGGAGCGCATGAAAATGAATTACATTTTCTGTCCTAATGTTACACATTGTCTGAAGTTTAATGACCAGTTTTTCTTCTGCCTTGATAAAATGCCATTTCTCTATTCTTTTTGTTCACAAAGCCAACTAACTTGCAATTGTTTTTGTTGTGTTTTATTTGCATGATTTTGCCATTGCTTTGTTCTATCATAGATATTTGATTTTTTCACTGTCCTATTTACTTGAAGGATATTTATGAATTGATCCTTTGTATTAGGCATACAGGGATGAGGACCAAATAGGATGCTTGTCCTTCAAAGGCTTTCCTGGTGCCCCTGCACATAAAGTAGCTGCCTACCTTCAGCCTCTCTCACCCTATTTTCTTTTCATATCACATATCTGTCTAACATTATATGTTTGTATATTGTTTATCTTTCACACTGTACTGTAAGTTGGCCTAAGATAATTGCTTGGCACAGTAGAGGCACAAAACCTATCTGCTGAATTAATTAATGACTATTAGAATAAAAACTTTAACATGCATTACATTTTTAGGCCTGGTTGGTAGTCACAGAAGTGTTTGTTTTGTAATAAGTTAATGAGTTGTACATTTTTTATTTTGGTGGTTTTTGCATGTGCATTATACTTCGTAATAAAATGTTTTTAAAAAGCTTAAACTTCTCTTAATCTTAAAATCACATTAAATTACTCATTTGTTGGCTACACAAAGTAGTTCTTAGTTTTTGGTACCAGAAAGCATTGCTTGAATAAAATCTCTGCATTTTATATTGTCAATGCTTAATGTAGGCAGCAAAGTGACTGTCTAGAAAGTTATTTACCACCAGAAGCTTCATACTGTACCTATTCTGTTTATCTATGTGTAAAACAGTAAGTTTAAAGGGAATAAAATTCTTTAGACTATGACAGTTCTTCAGTGGCCAGTGGGATAAAGAACAAAAGCAAATCTAACTTCTCAGGCCCTGAAAATACTAACACAGCTGGAGCCTTGAGACACTCCTATTTAGGTGAGGGAGTTGAAGCCATAACAGTGGTTCACAAAGGAAGGTGGGTAGAAGAATACTTAGTTAGATAGATCTTTTCCAGATTGGAAGTGGGTACAAAACTATATCCAGATTTATTGTAAAAAGTCACAGATGCAATGAAAAATTCCAATTTGGCTTCAGTATTTAAAATAAATTCATTTGATAAGTGTGTTCTGCTTTTTAGAACCATACATCTGTTTCATAGACAAAATGTGGCTGGCACAATTGTTGGGGATTCAGCATGGGGAATGAGATGGTTCCTGCTTGTGGCATTCTTATCATTGTGATCTTCAGTGTGTCTCAGCAACAGGTGACCTCCACCTGAAGTAGACATCGCCTCCACACCTGGGAGCTAGTGCCAAAACTTAATGCCTGTGACTCTGGTTATATCTGATACACAGGTTAAGGTCAACTGCATTAAATAAATACTTTTATTGCTTATGAAAGCCAATATTTTGGAAACCAAATAAAATAATTATACCCTACCTAAGGGAGGCTTACTTCAAGTTTTAGCTAGGGCCCTACTGTGCCAGTACTTACATTTTTCAAAATTAATTTTCTACCATATAAACAGTTAGTCTGAAGTTACATGTGACATTTCCTCCCAGTAACAATGATACAGTGTTTTGAAACATTTCCTAGTATTTCTCATTTTTCCTTCTTTCTGTAATGCTCATTTCTTTAATGTGTTCTTTCCAGGAGAATTACCAGGATTCTCCCATACTAACTATTGCCCCATATGACCCTGGGATATAGGGAATCAGAAGCCTTTAACAAGCAGAATTTTAATCACTCCCTGGAAATGGAGGCTTTCCTTGCATTAGTCTCTCTTCAATAAGTGTTACTCACTTTCATGCACAAAGCATTATGGCCTGCACTAATCGGTTCTTGTTGTATTGCTCCCCAAGGCAAACTTGGGAAGGAGAAGTTGGTCTTCGGAGTTTATTCAATCTCCTGCCCTCCCTCCTCTCTTTTCTTTCCTCTGTTATGAACATTTACTCTCTGCTTCTTCTCTGAGATGTCCATGTATTAGCTTCCCCAGGTCTGGAAGTCTACCCAGGCCCCATTGTGTGATGTTATGGCACAAATCCACCCAGCTTCCTCAAAGTTACCTACCGATGTCTTCATCTATGAGAGCTCTGCTTCCTATTTCCAAAGGTAGCTATGAAAAGGACCACGGAAAGTTATTAACATCTGACCTATTTATGTTTTAGCGGCAAAAATCAGTGGATTTAGGCCTCCATTCTCATTCCAACTCACCCAAGTAAGATCTAGTGGCAAATCTCATTGTTTATAAGCCTTGGTTTGCTTACCTATAAAGTAGGGTTGGCAATACTTATCTTGTAGTGTTATGGGGCTCAAATTAAGTGAAGTAGATGAATGTTTTTATTAACTCTAAGTTTTGCAATTATACAATATTGCTCCAATTAATGAGATTGGAGGGAAGTTGAATCCTTTTTGACTCTCAGCATTGTTGTTACCTGCTCCACCTAGATACAGGACTCTTCCTGGAGAGGAAAGGATGGTTTGTTTTTCAAGTTAAAAGAAACAAATATTGAGTTCTCAGCTTGAACCCAACACCTAGCCCCTGCCCTCAATCTTTCTATTCAAAAATGCTTTAGCTCCAGGAACCCTTCAGTTGGAAAACTCTATAAGAAACCCAAACCTCCCTGGCCAGGTGACTTACCTTGAAGAATCAGTACACATACAATGTTAGTATTATAACCCCTAAGTAAGAACTCTGCCTCTGTTTCAGGCCAGTAGACCCACAAAATAAATCCAGGGCAAGTGGCATTTGAGAAAGATGGAACATACCTCACACCCACTAGGAACCACCAGCAAGGGAGGTCAAGTGTAACTGAATATTGTGTGGCGAGGTTTTACATCTAGGTGGCTCTAGTCACCTAGCCCTCTCTGTACAAAGACCTCTGGTTTAGCCTTCTCTGTACAAAGTTCTTGAGGATTGGGGATGGGGCCTCAAAGGGAGTCCACTCATCCCTGTCCGTGCCTTTACTTCCTAAATGTCTCCAAAATGTGTAACTGTATATTTTGAAATGCCAGGGAAGAGCAGAGAGAGGACTACAGGAAATATTGCAAAAGCTAACACACAGAAAACCCACACATTGCCCAATCTTTACATTTATGCTGCTAAACAGCATGCCTATTATCATGTTAGTTCTCTGAAGAGGAAAGAAACTGAGACAAGTCTTCATTCTCTCAAGCTCAGATCAGCCCGGAAGCTACGTTGTCAAAGCAGCAGAATTCTGCAAAGCATTGTAATGTGGGCTTCCTGTGCTCTCTTCAATAGAATTGGCTCAGTTTCAACTAAAATGAAATCTTAAAAAAAATTCCCATGGGCCAATTTCAGTAGGAAAAATACTCTCAATGATTTTTATTGGCTTAAGACACTGCCACTGATCCTCGTAGCCATGCATTGATACGATTTTGGTATAAAAAACGTCTGGATGCCTCAGATCTCTAAGTTAAAACTTCTTCCTATGGATTAAATTTAAAACACCCTGACATAATTGCACTATCTTAAATTTATCCTGCAGGGAAGTTCACAGAAATAGAGGATCCTGCATGTCAATAAAATGATCGCTTATCAATGTGTTTTTCGAATTGGTTGCAATCAGTCTGTTTAAAATCACATAAATCTGTTGCTGTTTTATGCTGGTTAGCATCAGATAATGAAAATGTTGTGGGTAAACTTTTCTTAGTTCCACGGCTTGTCGGAAGACTTCCTAGCCAAGTCTTTGCATCGCCGCGGTTCCTAGAAAACTTGATGTGAGGGGTATGTAAGCAGGGCCGCTGCTGCCATCTTCCCGCCATCACTGTGGCTTCCGAGCAAGAGCTCCTGGGCTCATTTGAAAATTCTTTTAGTGTTTTCATCCTGGCTCATGGCTTCACATTATATTTTGGTGTATAGAAAGCACAGTGTGTGAGGAGGATAATATCATATCAAAAAGAACCCTGGAGATAGTTGTAAAGTATACCAGTTAGCAACTCGGCAGAGAACCTTCCATCAAAAAAACCCGAAGTGAGGTTGCTTTGTTCATTAAACTGACCTACATGAACCATTATGGCTATTTGGCTCTGAATTATTAAAAATCAGTAGCAAGATTTAGCACACCTCTAACTCCAGGCTCTCCTGTTCTTCAAGATAAAAACAGTCTCTCTTTGTGCTAGTTAGAAAACATATGTGAATGTACTAGCACTCAGCTCCTCGTGATAAACTTGTTAGTGTCTATATAACTGCATGTAACCACTCAGCATGACATCCTTTTCCATTTCTCTTTATGAATAATTTTGTTATACCTCATCCATTTTCTAGTGCTCTTTATTACAGCCGTGCTACTACATTTATTAGGGTTCCCATCAGAGAGTTCTTCTTGTTATCCTTAATAGTGCCATGTGCTGCCCTCTCTTGACTGTAAACCTGGCACTGTTCAAAGCACATTTATTAGTTTATAGCCCTTACATTTTAAATTCCTGCTGAGAACTTCCTGGGTGAAGAATAACTTTGCAGGAGATATTCCCACACGTGCACACACACAGAGACAACACCACCACCATCACCACCACTCCTATTAGAATTACAGTGCCAAGGCCCTGCCTCCGAAGCCCCAGGCATCAGAAAGCTCATGAGTTAATAACGTCTTCATTGAAACGTGTTATAAGCAGGCACTTCAGCAAGCTCTTATCAGCTGGTGCTTTCTTTCATTTGGTTCTAGAACACATCCTTGGACTTGAAGCTTTGATTCGAACTGGGAGCCTGTTGATTTGGCAACAACATTGCCATCCTTGGTTTTGTATTCTGTGGACTATCTTACTCTGACTAGAGGCATAAACAGGCTGAGAGTAGTCAGGAACCTCCGTTTATAACGATTTCTCAGTAGTCTCATACAAACGCCTTTTGAAGCTAGTAAGATTAGGTATTAGTTGCAGTATGTTGGCAAATCGCCACTTTTGGGTTCCTTAAAAGGTCACCATTGAAACACAGCCATTGATAAGCAGAGATAATGGAAATGAGTGGGTAGCATGTCCCTTTGTTGTTTAACCACATGTATCTGAAGAAAAAGTTCTTCTCCCAAGGAACAAAATAGTCAACCTTTATTTAGCTTTTGTTCTTCAGAGGGAGAAGTGAAGAGGTTAGAGGAGGAGGAACACAACCAATGAGAGCAGGAAGGGGAAAATGGGCATGAGAAGGAGAAACACAGGGAGAGACCACTGCTACCACACAAAGAAATCTTTCAGCAATGGAATTTGCCAAATGTATATTCACATATAACCATAAAAAATCACTAAAAGCTTTCACCACTTTTGCTTCAAGTGAATTTAATCTTTCTTTCTCCAAACAATAAAATACATTGTTACAGGAAGATGTACTTGCAGAGATGCCAAATATCTTATAATTTTTGGAACTCACAAAAGTCTTATTATGCAGCTGGCTCCCCAAAGTCTTAATGGATACAAGATGCAGCCATTGACAATACTAATGGGACCAGGTCACCAGGGGCAATCTACTGGGCTTCATTCATAATTAGGTTCTGCTTTGATTCCCAGAGATGTGTGTGCTCTACCACCAGGTCCAGGAACTGCTGTACATGGCATCAAGAGCAGTCCTCAGACAGACAGAACACACACCCTCTCTGTTAATATTATTCTACACTAAATCGTCTTTTGCTGCCCTTTTTGCTCTTTTTGCTTTTGGCATCTAGAATATGAATGTTGTTTGCTTTCTGCCAGGATTTATGCCTGCTAGCCTTGGCCATTGTTACTACCATTTCAAGATCACAGCAGAGGTGGCAGACTTAGAGACAAAATATCCAGGATTAGGAGGAGCTTGAAATAAGATGTATCCCAGTTGGTTATTTTTGTACTCTTATATAATGACTGTCAGAATGGTGGTACTTTTTTTCTTTTTTTTTTCTCGATCATCCACAAAAGACAAACAGCACGTTGTACCCCCTTTCCCCTTCCCCTACCCATCTGCTTCCTGATAGTGAGCTCTCCACAACTGCATCTGTACATACTAATTGCATGATATGTTCCATTTTCAGCAAACTGGAGGCGGTTTCTTAAGTGTCTAGTTAAAAAAAATTGCCTGCTGTATATATCAATTTTTTTAAAGTATGCTGAACATACTTAACCCAATCCCTGCAGTTCTTAAGATATGAATTCTGGAGTATGCTCAAAGATGAAACTTCAGTATGTCTTACAGGAAAGTTTGATGTTGGTATTTGAGGTGCAGAAGCAAGAATTAGATATGAAACCTTGGTGTTAATTTCTCCAACTACAACTACATCATCTAAAAGAGAGGCCAAGTGAAAGGGCCCAAGACATGAAAGTATTAATTGCAGAATTAAGAGAGATATCACAGGGAGGAAACCCCCCAAAATTGAAAACCTTCCAGAAGATTGCTTATGCTGGTGAGAACAGAAGGCATAATAAGAGGAGGCATAAATGTCAAGAAGATGGAAAGCCTAGCCTCAAGAAAGAAGAGCAGCCAAAGGGGAGCGGAGTCTGGGCCACACCTGGGATCAGAAACCAGCAAAAGGAGAACTGGTCAGTGACTCAGCACGGAGTAAAGTAAAGAAGACCAAGTGCAGGTGGCTTTGTTTTTAATATATTTTATTCAGTGTAGGAACTGTTAGTATGAGTAGAAAACAGTAACAAAAACAAGGGAGATGACAGTCCACTTTAAAACACAAAGTAAATCTCAGGCAATTACCATTATAAAATTGTCCAACATAGATTGAAGATAAAATTGATTGCTATTGAATTACAGTTGATTTGTAACACAATGCAAATTTTGCAGTAGCTTCATAAAGCTGGCCTCGAGTACACTTGACTTCCTGCTTGGATAAACTCAAGAGACCAAGGTTGTGTTCCATCTGGAGCCTATCTGTGGTCAGTCTTTGAATGAAATGCCTTCTCCCTCACTTGCTTAGCCTTCCTCTAATCAGAAGATTATGGTTTCTTACATTTCTTTCCAATATCTTCTGATTAATTTTTTGAAAGTGGTTTTAATCTAATAAATTTTTTCCCTTGGTAAGAGTAAGTGCTTGTAATTGTAGATCTTGTATTTGGCCCAAAAGCTAAAATTCTTCCTGAATGGCCATTTTTCCTGAGCCTCATCATTTATTGTTGGGCATGTTGAGTCCAAGGAAAATTTATGTACAGATTATAGGTTTATATTTGTTTTTTGTTTAGAGAGATTATTTACCTCAAGTTCTTGAGCCAACTTGGAAGCAAGTTTAGAAAGCTTATGGTTACATAAAATTCTAAATCTCTATGATGACTGCAAAATTTTTCCTGAAACTACTTGCATGTGCCACTGATGGTAGATACTTATTAGAATGGGTAAATAAAGAGGACTTCATACTGTTCTTACAACTATGCTTTTTGTAATCATTACCCAGCTTCTTATCTTCTCATATCACAACAAACAGGCCCTGTCACTTATTGCCATGTTCTTTTCCGTATTAGGATTTACCTGTGTCTTGCTCATCCACAGAATCTTAAAGGCTAAATATTAATTCTTGCATTATGCCCCCCACTAGGCAAATGCTGTTCATTTTTTATCTCCAGCTTTGTTAAAATGTTATTTTTTTCCAAAAACTTTATTAAAATACTCATTTTCTTATAAGAAATCCAGATTTAATTTAGCATATTATAAATTATTCTCTTTAAAATATTTACTCATTTCATTAGTTAGCCAATAGTCATATAATTTGTATGTGTAAGATAGTCGTCAAAAGTGTAAACTTTGGTTATGGTGAATGTACTGTTACTACTTTACCTTTGAAAAGATTATATTCCCTTCACTTTCTAGAGCTTCACCAAAGCAATTCAAGCATTAAAACTAAATGGACCACTCAGTCATCTTACAGATGAGTAAACAAAAAAGCCACGATACATTTACACAATGGGATACTACTCAGCCATAAAAAAGAAGGAAGTCTTACTTTCTGCAACAGCATATATAGGCATTGAGAGTACTATGCTAAGTGAAACAAGCCAGTCAGAGGAAGACAAATACAGTATGATTTCACTTACATTTGAAATCTAATAAAATATTTTAAAAATTGTAACATACTCATAGATACAGAGAACAAACTGACATCTGTTAGTGGGGACGGCAGTTGGGAGCTGGGTGAAAGAGGTGAGGGGATTAAGCAAAAGCAATAAAACTCATACACACAGACAACGGTATGATGATAGCCAGAGGGAAAGGATGGTGGGGGAAATAGAAGAAGGTAAAGAGTAGACAAATGGTGACAGAAGAATACTTGACTTTGGGTGGTAAATGCACTGAATAAAATATACAGATGGTGTATTATAGAATTGTACACCAGAAACCTATATAACTTTACTAACCAATGTCACCCCATTAAATTCAATAAAAATTATTTAAAAAGTAAATAGAATTCACCCTACAATTTTCACTTATGATTTACCTTTATAAACTTTTATTTTTTATTTTAATTTATTTTTTAAATTTTTTTGTTTTCCCCCTTTGCTCTCCCCTCCCCTCCTCTTTCATTGTCCTTGTCCATGGGTCTTTTTTATACAGGTTCTATGACTTGACCCTTCCTCTTCTACCCCTATAAACTTTTAGCTAAGATTATTCTTAGTGAATATTGTGCTCTCTGGTCACCCAGCACCAACAGACAACTTTGAGAAGATTTGTGAGTGTTAAGGATGGCCAATATTCCAGTGTGAAGGCCACAGCTTGCAATATGTAGTAATATTACTGTTTTAAACACCTCCATAATTAAACAAAAGCATATTGATGAAGTAACTTTTCTCTGTGAATTTTTGTTATGAAAGTCTTTTATGTTACTTGAATCAAATAAAATAGTCCAAACAAAAACAAGTTGTTTGCTTAATGGTCTGCGAAACTAGGACCAATGATTGCACTTGTAACTTCTGGCACCATGGCTCTCAAACATTTAATAAAATCATCACATTGATAAAATTTTTTCTCTTGCCTCTGTGCCCTGTTTTGGCTCAGAGATCTAATTTCAATAACATAATCAATAGAGTGATGAGAGGACTGTGGCTTTCTTTTCAGGGATGAGTTACAGAGGGAAAAACAGAGTATCCCTTTCTCAGGCAGTATGGAAAAGGAATGGAAGCAATAGCAGCCCCTTTGCACTCTCCTCTACTGTACGCCAAAGACTCCTCCACTCGGTCACTCACGGCTCTCCAAATCTTGATGATTCATTCCTACCTTTAAAAACTCAAAATATCCCAAGTCAACCTTCTATATACATACTTTATCAATTATATTCTCTCATGTTCTCAGAGTATATTAAAATATATGTACAAGATATAAATTTATAAGAATGAGATTACAAAACACACATTATTTTTAAAGGTCATTACCTTTCATTTCAAGACACATTATTCATTAGAGGATTTTTTGTTTTGATAGCTGATGACAAGTTTTTTTCAAGTAGTTTTTTCTTATATTTTTACTCATTCTGGAAGAAATAGTGGAAGCTCCAAATAAATCTTCATTGTATTTAGCTCCTAGAAAGAGTTTATTTTGTGGGTGGAAGGGTCACCTCTATGTGTTTCCCATATCCATCTGTGTGTGCACTATTATCTTCAATCAGTGTTATTTCTTTGTTGTTGTTGTTGTTATTTTATTTTATTTTTTCTTTTTTATCTTTATTGCGATCGGTGTTATTTCTCTGCTGGAACATTTGTGAGCCACTTGTCCATTTTAGGAGAGTTAGTTTAGTTAAAATCTGATAACATAATCTACAAATTTATATCACTGGCCCTGAATAAACTAGAATATACCACAAAATGGGTAAAAAAAAGAAACAAGTTGAAGACTCTAATAACCTTTTTGCCTTATAGAATTATTACCTTTCCTCCAAGGACCTGAGATGACACATGGTCTGCTAAAACATGGACTGAATGGGGACCATTTTAATCTGTTATTAAATCTTAGCAAAGGTTAACTTCATTCTTATTATCAGTATGAACAATAAACATACATAGAAGCTGCAGTATTTTCTTCTCATACCTCAATTAATCATCTTGTAGAATGGACCATGCCTATGCATCCAAGTTTGTTGGCTCCTGTCCTAACTGATGAACCTGAAACTTGGTCTCATACTTTTTTCTTCTAATTTTTAATAATCTCTCTAGATGATTTTGCAAATCCTGAAGATGACAGATATACCACCATCTCGAATTGCTCTTCTGAGATACAAATCCATATATGTATTAACTACCTACTGGACACCTCACATGAAAATTCTACTTTTTAGAATCTGAATTTACATTATTGTATTAATGGCTCTACAATCCATGCTTTACACAAGTAACACACCTTGACTGTCATTTGCTTGCCTCACTCACCTCAATAAGTTCTTTTTATTTTCTCTCTTAATTTTCTGTGAGGTGCCACCACTGACTCTGTCTTAATTCATCCTTTGGTTTTCTATCTGAATATTGGGAAGCTGTTCATTAATTTCCTTCAGTCTTATTAACATCCAAAAAATCACCATACTATTGCTGGACTGATCTTTTTACAAGGCAAAAATTATGTCATTCTATTTTAATAACTCTAATGTTTCACCTTTGCCCACAGGATGAGCTTGTTCTCAAGGATACAAAGACTTTCCATGATCTGGCTGCTGCTTTATCTCCTGCCTTAGTCCTTGACACTGTTCTTTCACACCATGGATTCTGACCATTCTAAACTATTTGAACATATGGGATACCAGGTGTCACAAGTGTGTGTTCATGATATAGTCTTTCCTATGTGTCAGCTAGGCAACTGCTTGGCTAGCTGCCTGCTGAGCAGTCTGGCACAAGGAATAGACAAGAATCACACAAGGTAACTATGTTCTTCACTCAGAACATTTAATTCACATTTAATGCACATTTAATTCAAATCTATATTAACCTAATAACAATACTAATCACTCAGAGAAGCAATCAGCAATAACATCACATGAGAGAATTGGAGGATAATGAACCCAAGTCCCAGAGTCTTGGTCTGCAGATCCAGGAGATAGCACAGTGGGTAAGGGAGTTGTAGACATCTTGTAAGCAAGGATCTCCAGAGCCAGGCAGGCAGCAGGGCAGAGGAAGTCTTTAATCCAGCAGAGCAGAGCCTCTGGTGGCTAATGCCATGGGAAATATGTGGCATGGAGTAGCACTCTGATGCTTGAAGCTTGGCTGTCTCAGCGGTAGCATTCATCCTGCCTCAGTTATATCTTGAAGGGGTGTACCCCACCCTTCTGGGTCTCTTGATAAGTGTCTTGGCACTCCTGATGGCAAGTGGAGAATTCCCCCAGTAGCCTATCTGTGGGTGGTCCTGCTCTGTAGACACGGCTGTTCTGACCACCTGTGCAGATATCTTGGGTATGTCTTTGCCAGATGTGTCTAGTGTGACTTAGGTAGTTTCCCTCTTGAACCAAAGTGTCATGGCTGACTGGAAGCCATCTTGGTTGACATGAGTGACTCCATTTTGTTTTACATACTTTATGTGACCTTGACCTGACCAATGCCATTTTATTGGTCCTTCTCCCCCTGCTAAGCTTTTCTATAACTACTTCTATTCTAGGTTTCCCTCTCCCTAAAATGTCTCCTATCTTCAATTTACACTGACCTAAAAACTTAATTTTCCATTTCTTAGTTCTTTAGGCAGAACTGGCATCATTCTATCCCTAGTATTTACTTATTGTCTCTCCCAATTTACGGTGAGCACCATCTTAGCAGGAGCCATTTCTTATCTATGTTAATAGAATCTAGCACAAAATCTAGTATGTAGCAGTGAAACATTTCATTACCAGTGTGTGTCAGGGATTGTTCTAAATGCTGAAAATTCAAGAGGGAACAAAGTGGGCAAAAATCTCTGAGTTCTTTCAGCATACAATGGATGTTATCATATATAATAATCTATGTATCAATACATTATAGTCTATATCACATTGAATTAAGAGAATTGTCCCAAGTAGTAAAAATAACTTTGGAATCACCAAGCTGAACTCAGACTGAAAATTATCTCTGCCTTCTAATAAGAAAACATTTCCTTTAATCAGATCAAGGAAACCTCTTATTCACTGATTATAATTAGAAGGCATCAATTTTAAAAAATACAAATAGAAAGATTTATATAAATTAAGAATGTAACCTTTAAGATTATTTTTTGATAATGTTTAATAATCTGAACTTTTTGCACATAATTTCTCTGATAAATATTATGTGTTCAATAGTTATTTGAATAATATAACTGAATAAATGCTAACCAATTATCTTGGGTCAAGAATCCACATAATTTTTATAAGTTCCCCTCAAAAATAAGACTGGGTTACAAGTCCAATAAGCTGAAGTTAACATTAATTTCATCATACACATTTTAGGTGATGCTCATTGTTCTACTATAATCTGTACAGGCCTGATGCTGCTGACTTTGACAATTCCAAAAGTTTTATCATGTATAAGGTATGAAATGTTTCTTTCTCATTTTATTGAAATATAATTGACATATGAAGTATTGGCATAAATTGTCTTGTTGAAATGTCACAACTTCATGAGCTACATTCTTTTTTTTAATCATTTTTTTGTTGTTCGAATATGGTTGTCTCCATTTTCTCACCACCACTTTCTCCATGAATGAAATTCTATTATTCTTTACATTTTACAGACAAGGAAACTAAGAGTCAAAGATGTTTGATAATCTGCCTATTATCACACTTTAATAAATAACAGAACAAAAAAATGAACTCATGGATTTTGACCTTGAAGTTTCCTGGCTCTAACCTCTGCTTCACTGTAACTCCTGCAAGGCACAGATATGAAAGAGAGGACTCACTGTTAATAAAACCCTGCCTGCACTCATGGATATTATCTACAGGGATTGAGGGGTGTGCAAAAATAATGCAAAATACCAGAAGGAAGTGAGGAAGGGAAGAAGTGCTCTATGTGACTTCGGTATGGAAGTTATCAGTATTTAGTCTCAAAAAACCTTCACGTAAGATCTTATCATGGACTCAGGAAGAACAAAGAAGAAGTAGTTTCATAATTATTATTGTGGAAATTGTTTTCAAGAAAATTCATGAGTTACTTTCTACCTCTGCTTCATGTCAGTCTGAAATTCATGCTGGCATACTCAATGTTAAAGCTTCTTGATGGTGTTTGGAAGCAGAAGAGCAGGCTACATGGAAGGGCCAGAAATACACCACTGTGATTTGAGATGACTAGATTTGTTTTAACTGGGCTATCAGGTTAGTTCTAGTTATCAAACATGGTCTCAAGGAATGATACTTAGGAAACTAGGTTTTGAAAAACTATTGAATTTGGATTTATTGATTTTAGAGCAGAATGAGAAAAATGGAAATCAGAGTGAATGATCAGAAAGGATGATGATAGGGAAATGGATGGAAGGAAAGCCAGAAACAAATCCCACCTACCCACCCTCTTTGGCTATGTCCATGACTTAGCAACTTAAGAACCCATAAAGGTATAAATACCTCATAAATTAGTTCTTAGTGTTGAGAAAGAGCATATGCCTTAGAGTCAGATGTAGGCCAAATCTAGGTGTCATTTCTTATTAGATATGCAAGCTTGATTAATTTGAACTTCAGCTTTCCCTTCTTTTGTGGGAATAAGAATATTTATTCCTCAAAATTATTGTAAGGATACAAGAGATTCTGTATAATGTCCCCAGTACAGGCCTAGGACAGTAGGCAGTAAATTGTAGTTATCTTTCCTTTCACCTAGCAATTTTCCAAAAAAAAAGTGTCATCTATAAACAGATTCACATACTTATAACCACCCACACACACACAGAGATCACTGGCTTAGAGAAGAAAAACAAGAAAACAGGCATGATTCAAATATGAAAAATATAAACACTTATGCTCTGACCCTGTTTATTCCTACGTGCTTTACTAAACACATGCAGAGATCTTAGGAAAAAATACTGTCATTCAACAGTCACAGAACACAAAGGTCAGCTTCTTACAAAAATCAGACTGCCAAGGGTCTACTAGGAAAGTCCCTTTTTTACCCACTAAGTTGATTCTTATATTGGGGAAAGACTCTTTAGAAGAATCTTGGTCTGAGGCTGACATCTAGTTGAAACTCAAGTTAACCAAGTTCAAAACGATGATCTTTGCTAGAGATGCCACTTTGCAGTCAGAGGCACATCATCTATCCCTCTTGGGATTCAACTGTGTTCACATCTCTCTTACTGTAAGTATGAGGACATTTTACAGAGTTCTGCCTCTTCTCCCTAAGCTGTGTCCAGCAACAATATCGAAATGAGACACCCTACTTACAGTTACTCTCTGACTACATGTGATGCAGAATGACTATAATAAATATGTTTTATGTCAGTCTTAGAAACCTCATAACACTATTATCAGTGAGGATGTCTGGACAAGAATTGAGAAAATTTAGCCATCTTTTTCAGATAGTATTAACTTGCAAACACATAGTTCTTATATGTGTCCAGCACTATTTCAAATGCCTGCCATACATTAATTCATTCAAAACTTAATAAGGTGTTATCCTCATTATGTGAATAAGGAATTTCAAGGGCAGAGATGTTAAATATTTTGCCTGAAGTGAAGTAGCTGATAATTGAAGAAGTTGCTCCTACTAAGAAGCTGAAGTTCTGAACCTACTCTGCCATACACCATCATTCTTCAGGGCATTTAGAACACGTTGTGCAAAACAAGGCAACTTCTTCCTTCCAGTGTCAAAATTGTGCCTAGTATGATGAGAATTCTGTTCTACCCTTTTCTAAACTCCTTGAAGATGGGCAAACAACTTTCTGACAATTTAGAGGAGTATTATTGCAAAATTTACTGCCAGATTGAGACCTTGCATGACACACTAAATTTAATGACAGTTATAAACACCTAAAAAAATCCAAGTCTATCATGGGACTGCTTATAAATCCTAATAATAATTCTAGGGCCAAGCAGCATCATAAAGGAGTCAAGTGGGGAAAGTAAACAAGACCAAAGGTTTGGGTGATTTCTTTAGTTTGATGTTTGACTCTTTTTCCCTTCCTTCCTCAAGTCATTCAGAGAAGGGGAAGGGGCAGAGAGGTGGGAGAAAAAGGCTTCCAATGGAGCCCCAGTAGATCTAACCTTCGGAACTCCAGTTTTCAGTAAAATGGTATTTAATACATTATAATGGCCTTTGAAATTCCATCTTACTAAATCTTCTCAGGATTTAGGAGGCCAATTTGATAAGTGACAGCACAGTTCTTGCCATCTGAGTGCTGCCTCAGGAGTTATTCCTTCCCCTGTTTTGTGTTTCTTTGTAAGTATTGGAAAGCCTGGGGAAATTCTAAACAGAATCACAAAAATGAATTATACAAGATGTGACTTTAAAGCAATGAGACTAATTCTACAAGACACACATGAAAATCATTGCTATTGCCATAATCATACTTGTACTTATAGTGAAAATGGCACAACACACAGTGAGATTAGGGAGCCAAAAAAAGGATTAAAAGGAGACACATCAAACTTACAATAGTAGTTATTTCTGGGAATGAAGAGTACTCTAGCTTACTAATTTCCAAGTTCTTAACTGTAGTATGAATTTCTAATTCTTAATGTCTAATTTCTTCATTTCTAATTCCTTATTTGCATTTATTTATTTATTTATTTGATAAAGGGGAAGGGAGGGAGAAAGAGAGGAAGAGAGAAACATCAATGTGAGAGAAACATGAGTTGGTTGCCTTTTGTATGTACCCTGACTGGACACCAAACCACAACCCAGGCAGGTACCCTGATTAGGAATCCAACCAAAGATGCTCAACCAATGGAGCCACACCAGTCAGGACCACATTTTTTAAATATATCATTTAACTTATTCTGGTCTAAAGAGTAACTCAACCAAATAAATACTTTGTTGTTCAACATTTTTTCTAAAATTTTCAAAGAATGAAACTTCAGGCTTTCAAAAAGTAATCATTCTGATGCTGCAGTTTTTAGCCAGTATTACATTTGTACATTACTTCCATCTTAAGTTTAGCATAATCATTATTGCTAATTAGAAGCAGGATAACTGCCATGGTTCATAATGACTATAATAATTATAGTTTAGGCTAATCCCTAGAAACATCAAAATATTACTTCAGTATCAGTCAAGATGTCTGGACAAGAATGTAGAGAAGGTAGCCCTCTCTCTAAGATAATATTAAATAGCAAACACATAGTCTTTTTTATGTGCCCAATCCTATTTTAAATGCCTGTCATATATTAATTAATTCAGTTCCTCCCCAAACTTAATAAGGTGGTTATTGTTACTATCTGAAGCATTGGTATCTCACCGGTTCTGTTGGTATAGGAATTGAACCTTGTCACATTTCTCATTAGACTTTATTAATGTATTCAGTCAATCTCTCCAATACACTTAATGGTCTTATCATTCATCTAATTTCTTTTGTTGACTTATGACATTTTCACTCATTAGACTAGGCCCAATGATTGGGTTCCATATATGTATTTCTCAGATATGCAAGAAGAAAATTCACTTTGTCTCCTTAGAGAAAAAGTGAACAGTCATGCAGCATCTAACTGTAGGCTCTTCTGGAATAGCCTGCTTCCTCCCAGCTATGAATCTGTTTCCATGGCCTGCCTGTCTAACCTGCCTGCACTGCACATCTTTCTGACAAATTTGATTTTGGGTTAAGTGAGTCCTAGTCAGTGTCGGTTTATTGAAATCAAGTAGCCCCAGCTATTAGAAGGAAGAAAGAGAAATAATGTAATCCTAAACTTGAATTTGTCATTATATGTAACTGCTAATGGATGTACCTAAGCAAAAGTGATCTGTCCCTTGGCCTGACTCTTAGAAGAAGTTGGATATATACCCTAGAATACCTAGGATTAAATCTATATCATCTATATCTATATCTATATATCACCTATATCTCTCTTGGTAAATACTCAGGAAAAATATGTTTTAATTTTACCCACAGTAATAATATTGGTCAATATGAAATTAAGGGTGAAAACAATAATCCTCCTTATATCCTCTTCCCCCCAAAATAACTCAATCTCATATAAAGTCTTTAAAAACAAAATAACATAGATTTATTTTGTATACTAACATTCTAGGGATATTTACAATGTTGTACAGAAAGACTTTTAAGAGGAAAAATTGCAAGTTACAACAACATACCAATGTGCTTATTGCTGAGATTGTACAGGGTCCCCACTTACACCATATTCTCTCACCAGGCAGTAGAAACAAAGAACAGGAAGGGAAGAAATGGAGCTAAATACTCTCCTTAATACTCCAGCTCAGAAAGCAGTTAATCACTTGGGAAAATTAACTTGTAGCCCTTCTCATTTGGTACAGGTGGGTATCCATGTATATAATCATATATACATATATAAAATATGATAATTGGCAGTAAAATACAAGTACAGTGGATCCTAATCATTGACAAGAACTTATCAAGTTTTCTTTTAAAGGCTATTGATAGAACAAAGTAGAAGACAAATTTCTGTGGAAGAATCTGCAATAAGATATTCTTGACTTCTTACCAATTAGAGAAATTAACTAATAATGCCTGATATGACTGCACCCTGAGGCCAAGCCGTATTTACACAGTAATGCTCAACCCATGGAACCAGGTTCAAACACTAGCTTCAGTTCTTCCACCAGCCCACTCTTATCTGACGAGAAGGCTTTTCAACACTCTTTGTAGGGGAAATATGTGCATATTAGCAAGTGAGATGTCATGGGAAAATGAATGAATATCAAAGTTTAAGTTTAAGTTTTTAAACTAAGGGACTTTTTTTAAAATTAAGGAATAAAATATTTATTATTAATAGGGGAAGAAAAAACACCCTCAGGCAATATTAAGGTGTTTCTGGTGGTTAAGTGTTGTTGATGCTTCATCCACTGTTACAGCCATTAGTGAAAATGACTGATGAATTTCTAAATCATAATCTCCTAACTGGTAAGTGTGGACAAATAGAAATAGCAAGAGCTTTGGAATCAGGCCCAGAATCACATGAAGCTTCACTTACTAGCAATATGTCCCTGGTAGAGTCATTTAACCTCTCTGGATTTCATTTTCTTTTTCTGCAAAATGGAGACAATAAGATTAACTTAACTTAATTGTGTGATATAGATATATTATTAATCTGCAACAAAGTAGGTCTTCAAAAATAGGTAGATAAATTTTTATTCCTATGATTGATAAAATAAATGGCACTTTTAAAGAGCTTTCCCTTCTTGTGGGAGTAAATTATGTGAGACACTACCGAAAGCATAAAGGACGCAGCATCTATTCAGCTCCCAGTATATGCCAGGAATTTCATTTTGCACTTTATACACGTTATCTCCTGAAATTGTCCTAGTAATCTTAAGAAGTAGGTATTCTGAGTTATTTAAACATGAAATGACTGAGACTGAATAAGATTAGGCATCTTCCTTAAAGTCACACAGCTACAAATGTCAAAGTATCACAGAATGAGGATTTCTGGAATGCTGCTGATTCATCATTGCCTTGCTAATTGAGCCTTGTATCTTTCCAAACTCATTTTTAACCATGAGATGGTGTCAGGTGTAATATCTACGATCATAAAACTCCAGTTCTCACTAAAGTTGTCTTCTGGCAAGCTTGCAAAGAGCTGCAAATACAGCTTAGCAGTTTCGTGACAATGTCCAGAAGTCTTAGTAATGCAGAGCTTGGAATTTCAGCTCTGAGTTCCATAGATCTTCTCTACAAGGAAAGGTTTGTTTTTCTTCATCATGACCAAAGAGAAGACCTTGCATTTCCAAGGATCAAAATAGACTCTTCCATTTCCTTTATTTCCTTCAAATCTCCATGGTGACAGTTGATCAAGTATACTGTACTAAGTCAAAACCATTTGTGGAAAATCTCCAGGAAACTGTAGATTTCAACACATGCAGGCTAGTTGTCTTTAGAGGACAATAGCTAATAAAGTTATGAGCACCAGGGTCTCATTTTCACCTTGTGTGCCCCCAACTAACAGAAACGTCAAAGATGCTCACACGCACGTCTCTCTAGACAGACAACAACACATAAGCTCCTCAGTTTGTCAGATCACTGGAACATTAGTATTTTCAAAGGTCTGAAGAGACTTATTCAGAAAGATTAATCTTAGAATTGTCAGGGTGATTGTAAAACAATGCACAGTGCGCAGTTGTCTTGTCACTCACTGGATTGAGTGAGCCATCGAATGTGTCTTGAATAGCACCATGCATTAAAATACCTTAAGAAATAGTTGCTATATGATTAAATGAATTAACTCAAGAGTTAAACATATCAAATTATGTCTCTCTTTTAAAACATACTAAGATAATTTATGGTGAAAGTGGACAGATAAATCTTACTGAATAGATTCTTTCAGAATGAACAAGTTTATTCTCACCTAACTTCTAAAGAATTCTTAATATTTATGCACAAACATGCAAACATATATGAAAATTACATGGAAGAAAGCACACACAGTACTCTTATGTAGTTATAAACAAGTTAATCTAGGGAAACATTATTATTTCATGTTCCAAGGATAAAAAGGAAGGATACATAAAGAATGTTATGAACCTAATAGTCAGTCATTCACTGGCGAGCAAAATTAAGTCATTTATAGAAAGCTACACATATTTTAATAGTAATAGGAAAAACAGGAGTTATCATTTTTTTCTGTCTCCCTGAGGACTACCTGTTTAATACATTATATCTATGGAGAATTCCAGATGTTTATGAAGTTCACGAATTAGAGTGGCCAGGTATTTTGGCAAGTCACTTATCTAGTTCATGCATATTTACTTTTATTACAGTTCTTCATTGCTTTCCAAATAAAGTCCAGATTCCACAGCATGGCATTGAAGGCCTTTGGTAATCAGGACCTTGCTTCCTTCTAATAGCTGGGGCTATTTGATTTCAATAAACTGACACCGACTATGACTTGCTTAACCCATAATCAAATTTGTGAGAAGGACGTGCCGTGCTGGCAGGTTGGAAAGAAAGGCTGTGAAACCAGATTCAGAGCTGGGAGAAAGCAGGCTATTCCAGAAGGGCTTACAGTCAGATGTCACATGACTATTCCATGTGGAAATGCTTCTGGACCTCAATGATATTCGGTCTTTTTATCACTCTTTTTATCCTCAGGCTAATAAAAACAGGGCATCCTATGAGTCCTGACCAATGTTACCCAATGGGGAGAATCCAAGTAAAATTAGGTTTATATTGCCATAACAAAGAATGAATACTGGCGGCCAAATATCAACAATTGTGCCTCCCTCCCCTCTAACTTATTTTTTGCCCCTCTTTCTCTGTTTCTTCAGTTGTGTGAAAAAGCTTGCAGTCCATGAATCTTCAAGTGATCTTATTCCTCTGTGACTTTACACACCTTTTCTCCACTTAAGTCCTCCATTCCTTTTCTGCCCTCATGACATAATTCTCACGCAGCCTCTATGACTCAACTTCTTCTCTAAGAGCCTCTGCTAACATCTCCTTCTCCCATCCTCATGCCCAGCTGTCTTTGGTGTCCTTCTTCAGCATTTCTGTAGTATCCTCTGTTCACTCCTATTGGACCTCTTACCATGAGTAGTGTCATTGCTGATTTCTTTACCTCCCCTTCTCAGACCTGCCCCTAACTTTGGCCTGGAAGTGTCTACTCCTTTCTTTCCATTGTTAGCCCTCCCTTGTACCTGGAAAGCCTTTCTGGAAGGGACCTATTGGGCTTAGGATTGACTGGTATGCCCTTCACAGGGTGAACCTAGAGATGAGGCTCTGCAAAAGGCCAGGATGTAGAGCTTTTCCATTGGGCAGCAAGTTCTGGGCCTCAGGTACGTGATGTGTGGTCTAGAAGGGAAGGTGGCTCAAACTTTGGGTGAACACTTTTCTATAGCCCTGTGGACTCCTTGCACCATGGAGAGAATAACAGTCAGAAGAGAACAGGTGGGGACTCAAAAGGTCAGTGCCTCATGCCAGGGCCCTAGTTACTAGAGTAGAAGGGCAATAGTGCCTCAGCTAGGCTGTGAGGTACTTGAGAGGAAACTATGTTTAGCTTTGTAGATCCAGTAAGCTCTGTGGGGTCAGGCAGAGGTAGTGTTCTATATAAGGACTAAATAAATGAATTCATGAACCTCAGTTTACCCTGAAAAATAAAAAAGTGAAGATAATACTTCATGTCCTGTTCAATTTCCATAGCAGATGTGAGATAAAGGAAATGATTGATGTCAGGTGCTTTAAAAGGAGTTACTATTTTATAGATTGTTTCTAACAGCTTCCCAAACTGGTTAATCACTTATTTTTTTTTGCTCTTCTGGAAACAGAAATAACAAAATGTTCTTTTCCAGGTCAAATAGAATAGAGTTCAGATTATATATACTGAACTCTTGGCACAGAACCTTAAGAATTGGAGCTATAATTATGAAGAATAACACAGATAGAATCTTCAGTATTTTTAATTTCCATAATTTATGTTTTCCTTTTCCTTTAAAAATAATGTTAGGAAATCTATAATAAGTGATCTCAAGCAGGAAGAATAGAAGCCCACTGATGGGTACAGACCATTTATTATTATTAAGACATTCAAGTTTATGCAATATAAAAATTTTAATGTAGCAATTTCAGGTTGACCTCAATTTTGAGTGTGAGTATAACAAAATTTTCTTTCCTAGAAGTTTTCTCATATAGGGAAGACTATCATCTGAGTGTTAAGTGACCCTGGTAAAGGGAAGAACAAGTAGGACTTAGTGCTCACATAGGTTCCACTCCTGACTGAGCTGTGTTCATTCATTCATTTATTCATTGACTACTCATTCAGCATGAAGCAGTTATTGAGCATCTATCCTGCTGTAGAAATTGTAGGAGGTGCTGGGAAAAATTTAAAAAAATGAGATCTGTTTACAAGGAACTTGCAGTGTTGTAAGAAAGACAAAAGTAAGCCATACATATGCAAATGCCATAATGGTAAATATAAGCATAAACCCTGACATAGAGATGAACATTTATTCCACTCTTTTTAATCCCTGAGGATTCTAGAACTTCCAGCATTACAAATTTAATGATAAGACAGAAACTAGCCCCTGTAATTTATTTCTATTATGCTCCATGTCTGCTTGATTTTTAGTTTTGTTGTATAGTTCTCATTCAATTTTGTCATCAGTTTGGTTGAGTAGCTACCATGCAACAAGATGAAGCTGACTATGGCTTATCCAACCCTGAGGTCAGGAAGGCTAACAATGTCTCAGAGGACAGGGACAGTGTGTTTAATTCTCTCCAATTACCACTTAGATTCACACCACTCAGACTCATTTCATTAGTGTTACTTGGTAAATTACAGTCTTCATTTAGTTCTGAACTGTGTATCTAAGCTTCTTAGCACATAGTCAAGACCTTTGAACATCGCATGCCTACTCTGAGAAAAGTGTAGTTAACAGAAGCTGGGTTCACAATCACTTTTACCCACATCCTGAACTAACTTCAGTGACAAGGATTTACAAACATAGGTTGAAGGGAAAATACCTCATTGATTCCTCAAGACAAGATTAAAAATAACTCTTGCATGTGAATCAAATTTGAAAATTAAATTTTCAAAGTCGAGGTAGGAAAATGGAGACAACTGTACTTGAACAACAATAAAAAAAGTAAAAAAAAAAAGAAGAAGAAGAATTCCAAAGAAAAAACCAATACACATCTCTTTAAAAAATTGTTGACTGACACCTCAACTCTTGACATTGAACACCTAAGATGATCGTGAACCAGGCTTGGCCCTTTGTTATATTATATGTAATATTTTCTGAGTTCCTGGTGCAAGCTTCTATTTGGTTAACATCAGTCATGCAATCATTTCCCTCCTACCAAAGGGACTGCATGCACCAGCTGTTTACACATCTTCAAGAGGAGGAAGGGGAGTGGCTAGCTCACTCTGCACATTGTCTCATGTCAGACAAGTTTCCAAGTATTGAGAGATATGTGAGACCACAGAGTTGAAGGAAAGTTTGGTCTTTAGTATTTCCTTTTCTGTTTTCTTACATTGAAAGTACTAAACGCAGGCTCAACCAGGCTTTCATTTCATGGGGTAACTGCACCACCTGTTTCCTGATGACCAGAACTGTATGGCAGTCAATTGTTCAACCAGAAATGACTCCAAAACCTCTGATAACCTCCCTAAGCTGTCTAGGATATGACTTAATATGCAACCACTCTGGGGTTTTCATTTAGGCAGCAAGAAAGATTTCCTCAGGAGAGCAGAAAGGAGAGGGAAAAAACCTGCTGAAGGTAAAAAGAAACTAAGGGTGTAAAATAAAAATTATACAATGGTGTGCATAGGGTAACCCTTAACATTGACTTAAGGGATGGCTATCAGAGACTTTCATCCACAGAGTTCTTTCTATGATTCTAGAACAGGTGCCACCAGCTACTGAGAGATAAGTTGATTGTGAAGACAATGCTTTTATTGCTTTGATGGCAAGGACAGACTACATGATTTCAAACTCTTTAGTTTGCATTGTAGTTTTTAAGGTCATTTTGGAAAGAGTAAGATACGTGCTGTAGACAAAATAATAGAGGAGTGGGAAAAAGGAAGAGAAAGCTGCACCCGTGGGGGAGCTGAAGACCAGTTCTCGCAGACTTCACTCAGGGAACCTTGACCACACAGAGGCCCTGTGTGAGGATGTGCAAACATGACCATGCCCACACTTTATGCTTGAGGGGTTGTACAAGCAAGCACTAACTTACACTAGATGTTAAAAGGCACTCTCCAATATAGCTCATTGGATCCTCTCAGCAGCATTGTGAAGTGGAGAGGGTGCATAGGGAAACAGGCTCTTCTAATTTAAGCTATGCTTCCCAGAGCCATGAGGGAAAAATGCAGTAGAGCCAGGTTTGTCCTCAGATTGCAGCTCCTGGGTTCTTTGTGTTTACTATGGATATCTTTGTTTACACGTAGGAAGAGAGGAAAAATGCATAACTATGGAGCAAACCACCACCTGGGAAAAGGTATCCAAGAAGCTACATTTTTTTCTCATTTTTCAACCACCCAAAAACATATTTATGGAAATTCTTTGAGTAGTCCATTACTTATGTGTCTCAAATGTTTGCCAGTTAGAGATGAATACTACTCATATCCATTATATTGTCATTATAGTTTCGTTAAGAAGATAAGAGTTATTAAAGTGTGCACATGTGCTCTAAGAATTAAATGATTGCATGTCCAATAAACTTCTAAAGCTTATTATGCTTTCTACTAATAAAATATAGGGCCATAATTGTGAGTTTTCAGGAGCATGCTCCTATAAAAGGCAATGGGAATCTAAAGGAAAGACACACAGAGCCATGCACACATGCACACGTGCAGAATCCCGCAATACCTTACTAACATCCTGGAACATTTTTCCATGAACTATGCACTAAAGATGCAAACTACCAAATGACAGAGGATAAATCATAGCTCTCTGCCTGTTTTCCATTTGGTATGTCTGTACTCACAAGCTTAATAGCAATAAGTAAACCTTCTGTTTCTTTTTCAAAAATTTTATAGGATGCTCTCATGTCCTTTTCTTCCCCTGTGCCTCCCCCGCCACAATTCAGCTCACTCAGAAAATGCTATAAAGTTTCAGAGAAGAGGTTTGCTCAAAGCAACTACAAATAAAGTGCATGTACATAAATAACTTAGCCTGACTTTTTGTTTAATGTCCAAGATGATTGGAACAGATTGTATCATGAACTACTTTCCCTTTGGCTAATTAAATAGCAGTCCCCACTTACCATAAAGCATATTCTTATTAAAACAAGTATCTATAGTCACGCTGCTGGATAAATTACTCCCAAGTAAGTGCCATAAAGCCCATTACATTCCTGCTTTAGGAATGGAGCAGGTCCAAACAGACAATCAAAGGATTTCACTGGGATTATTTTAGATTAGAAAAACTAAGGAGACGTGCAGCACTGACAGGATCGTAAAGGCATAAAGGATAAATTAGTGGTTCCATACCAAACAAAGTGCTCGAGCGGTATCACCATATATCCAAAAGTAAAAACAAATTCCTACTGTATTAACCTTTGCCAAGATAGAAATCTGTTTATGCAGAAATAAAAATGTCATGAACAACTGTTATCTTCTGTACAAATCAAAATGACTGTTTTGAATAATAATAAAAAATCCCTTCAAGCCAGCAACTATGGAAATATGCCATAAGAAAGAAGATGTCTTTATTTCAATAAATTGCTCTTTACATTTAATAGAAAAGATTATGTTATGATTTGTTATATTAATGAACTATTATTGCATAACCATATTTTATTGCAATATATTACCTGCTAAATGATGCCTTTTTTTAGAAGAAAAAATTTCATAGAACAGATTCTATGGGAGTTTTTCTTGCTGCCAGTTGTTAAATCTTTCAAAAGCTGTCAGCGGCCTCAGAAATCAAGTTTAAAATACCATAGCCAACATGAGTATAGACATAGGCTAGACTGTTTTTAAATTGTAATATAAAACTGCCAGAGAAATACCTAAACACAAAAAACATATTTAAAAGGAGATAATCTTATCTAGCTTGTCAATGTAAAGGACAAAGTCAGTGAAGTGAAATTTAACTCACAACTTCTATAAATATCACCAGTCATTTGAGAGTAAGGGATTTTTTTTTTCAGGCTAATTTTTTCTTAAACTCATTATGCACCAGAGCCTTCATGCATTCTTCCCTCACAGACTCTGTCCATGAGAGCCATAAGGAGTATGGAACACTAACCACCCAAGGTGGTCAACTGGCTCAATACTCTATCTAGCTTCAGTCAAGCAAGCTCTTCTCCTCAATGGAGAATGGGTGGAGAAGACATTGGCATCTGCTCTGGAAACCTCTGCAGGAAAGGAGCCATATTTGTTTCTACAAATGGCATTCTAGATTTGCCTGTGTCTGCAATCACTGATTCAACATACTGCTTCTGAGTGACAAGACTCTGTCCTCAGCATTGCGATCAGAGCAGCACCAGCTGGAATCCCCTCAAAATATTCCAGACTTATGACAGTGAGCTAGCTGTCTGATGGAAATAAAGGTGGGACATTTGGGTGTGTCTTTCTGCTTAAGCTGCTGCTGCTGTCATCTTTTTGGATGGCAAGAACTGAAGAAATGAAGGTATGTGCTGTCATTTCTTAAGGTACTACTTGCCTTTGCTGTCAGTTCATGGGCGTGCTCACCTTTGGCTGTTACTGGAGATGTTACCTGTTATAGCCCATCATTCATTCCACACATTATTTTTTCTTAGTATAATATGTGACAGCAGCCCATTAGATGCTGGAAACCAAATTGAACAAGACAGGAAAGTTTTTACTCTCAAGCAACATTAAGTCTAGTAAAGGAACAAATATTTAATAGGTATTCATTCAGAAATTGGATATTTAGAATTTGTAAAGATGTAGTTTGGGGAAATGCCTACCATATTTTTCATTTAAAAAATGATACAAAAATAACAAATATATGCACATTGTAAAATACCTAAACAATATAATGTGAAAATCCCCCTTTTTTCTTCTCCAACCTATATTCTTCCTACAGGTAAATACTGTATTTATATTTAAAATAATATCTAGACAGACACCTACACCCATATTTATATTTATGTACCCACAGGTTTACTTTTGTTTTCCAAATACATGAGATTATACTATAAATATTATGCAACTTGAATTTATATCTTATAACTTTTACATGTTAACATACAGAAATACCATTTACTGCGATGATTAGTTTTCCACAGATGGAAATATAATTTATAGCACTATTGCCCTTGTGGTGGGTGTATTTGTTTCCTGTGCTATTGTAACTAGTTAGCACAGACCATGTGGCTTAAAACAACAGAAACATACCCTTTCACAGTTTTGCTGACCAGAAGTCAGAAATCAGTGACGATGGGCTGAAATCAAATTGCCAGTAGTGTGACACTCCTTCCAGAGGAGTTAGAAAAGAATCCATACCTTACATCTTCCAGCTTTTGATGACTACCAGCATTCCTTGACTTGTGGCCCCATCACTTCAGTTTTCCAGGGCAGTGTGTTCAACTCCCTCTGCTCCATCTTCCTGCTGCATTCTCCTTTGTGTGTATCAAGTCTCCCTCTGGCTCCCTCTGGTGAGGGTACCTGAGAGGGCATTGAGGGTTTATCTGGGTAATGAGATGATCTCATCTCAAAATCCTTACATTATATCTTAATTTATCAGTTATAAATTAAATTAATAACTAAATTATAGTTCTTTTTTGATCAAAGAAAGTAATAGTCACAAGTTCCAGACATTAGAGCTTAATAACTTGGGGCCATTATTTGGTGTCCTAAGTGTCTAAGTTGTTTCTATTTCTTTAATATAAACTCTGTAGTAATCATAATCCCTGAAATTTATATTTGTGCCCACGTGTAAATATTTTGGTAGGTGAAATTCCTAAAAATGAAATTTCTGAATCCATGAGTACATAAAACAAAATATTATTAAATAATGCCAAAGTTTTCTCCAAAAAGTTAAACCACATCAGTGTATATGCTCCAAAAACACTACACAGAGTACTGGTTTTCCCACATATTTGTGAATTTACATATTTTATATTTCTTTTATCAATACTAAAAGTGAAAACAGGCAATTTTGTTATTGTTGATTTGAATTGTCTTAATTTTAACAGGTTTAAACACTCTTATTTGTATAGTTCTCATTTTTAGTTATTTTTTCTTCTTAATTTGTAGTTACTATTTATAAATTAATATTACTGTCTAATGTTATGTTCTTATACATGCTATAAATATTTTCTGCTGATTATCTGTCTTTATAGACTTGCTCAAAAATTGTTATTAATGTAAAAGCTACCAGTATTTTCCCTTGCATATATTCAGTTTTGTACCTTATTTAGAGAAACTACTCACTTTAAAAAAATATTTATTTTCTTACATTTTCTTCAACTTTTGGAGTTTCTTTTAGTTGTCAGAAATTTAAATTTTGTGTGTAATGTAACGTCTAGCTTTATTAGTTCTCCTTCCAGTAGAAAGCCAATTACACCACTGATAATTTAAAAATAATTTATCTGTTCTCCCATTACTTGAAATACTATCTTAATTATATACTAGGCACTCAAACACACCCAGGTTTGAGCTGTATATAATTGATCTATTTTTGCTGTTTATGTTTCATGAGGGCAGAGATTTAGTCTTTTTCCATGATGTACCTCAGTGGTACACAGGGTACAAATGCACATATGTACATATACACATATAAATATACACACACACACACACACACACATGCATTCAGTTAAGGTGCCAGATAAAACACAATACTTTAAACAATGAGCTTTTAAAATATAACTGTATTTCAAATATTGCATGAGACATGTTTATGCTAAAAATATAAAATACAAACTTAACTGGTATCCTATATTGGTATATGCTAAATCTAGCAACCCTACAGTCACTGTGTGTTGAATAAACAAATGAATGAACACTCCATCATAGTTTTATAATTGTGTTTGTTATTGTTTTTGCGAATGTATATGTTATCAGGCTGGGAAATTTTTGTTCATTGTTCTTTTATAAGTTTTTTTGACTATTTTCAAGACTTACTTCCTGCATTAATTTCAGAATCATATATATTACCAAGTATTTTTATTGGAATTGCACTGGATTTATAAATAGTTTGCTTTTACTTTCTATTTTTATAATTTTCAAGATTCATCTGTATTAAAAATAAGATGATAAATAAACGAACAAATAACTTTGGCCAACAAGCCCTTAATGTTTAAACAATAAAGGCTTTATCATTGAAAAAAGAACAGGGCAAGAATAAAAACTATCACCACTGGAAATTCTAGCCTCTGTGAAAAACAAGGAAGTGAATGAGAGAGTAAATATTTGGACAGGAAATTACTTGTCAATGATATAACTTCTTACCTACAAGTTCTTACTTAAAAAACCCAAAAGAAAATTGAAACACATTCAAATTACTACAAAATATTTTTGTTATTGGATCATTTACAAAATAAATATACAAAAGTAACTTTTGTATATTTTAATAAAAACTAGTTAAAATTATAGTGAAACAAATATCTCTTAAAGGAACAAAAATATAAAATACCTAGAAATAAGCTTAACAAAATATAAGTGTGGGCAAAAGTAGGTTTACAATTGCCAGTATGCAAAAAGTGTTCTTTTATTATTAATTATTGTATTATTTATATGTTTTGTGACTGTAAACCTACTCTTGCCCACCCTGTATATTAAGAGTTTATGTTAAAAAATAAATACAAAATGTTTATGAAGATTCATGAGAAGACCTGAATAAATGAACTGATTTTTCATATTCCTAGATAAGAAGTTTTAATATTGAAAATAATATTTTTATCAAAATTACTTTTAAATTAATTACACTATTTATTACACAGTATATATTTGGTATATATATGGTAGGGGGGTTCAGGAACACGTGGAAAGGACACAAGAACGAAACCAAAGGCCACAAACCAAAGGATCAAGGGTGGGAGGTAGGGGTGTGTGTGGAGGGAGGGAGTGATGGCGGGGAAATGCAGACAACTATACTTGAGCAACAATTAAAAATGAGGAAAAAATAAAGTGGTGAGTAAAATAAATAAATAAATAAATAAATAAATAAAAAGAATAGGTGAATGGGAATGGGATAAACATCCTTGAAAGGAAGATTCAGAATAACAGCAGGTTATACCTCTTCCCCACCACTTTCTCTGTAAAGGAAAAGAACATAGACTTTATTGTAATTTTTCTTCAATTCTTCCTTTGATTGTTAACAATTACTTTTTCATTAATTCATAGTTAAAATCCATATGTACCCTTTACATCATCTTAATCTTAATCAAATAAAAATATACAATTGGGAAACAAGCTGTTAGAAGACATTTCTCTGTTATTTCTAGGTTAGCTGTTAATGATTTCCAAGTGACTCCAAAGTTTTACTAAAGAAACTAAAGTGTAATGATGTACAACACTTTAAAAAGTTTAATTAACTGTAACCTGTGCTATCGCCATGTCTTTACTGCTAAGTTTTGGAAACTCGGGTTCATCTTGGTCCAGGAGAGAGTCCTCTGAGACTCCAATTAGTTACTCATTGTTACAGTCTGATCCACTTGTTTATGATTCTACTCGCCATCTGACTGTTACTTGATGACATTAACCTTTAAGATAATCCAACTTCATTCCTCATTGAATATAGTTCCCAGATAGACTTTTCTATTAGGAAGATAATTCCACACAGCTAATAGAAGTGTTTTTATCAAATATATCCGCTGTTTTCAATTAACAGATGGGCATCCTGATGTATAAATCTATCCATTGTGAGTGGAGTTGACAACAATTAGTGTTTGTTTCTACTTTGCTCTGCCCATCCCAACTGAAATTTATAAATGAACTGATTTTATTGTGTTCTTTGTGTCTGAGACCCTACATAAATTTTAGCTCCATCAAATAATCATCTGAGTTTTCAGGATGTATTTATTGAGTGATTACATTGTGACAGAGACCTGAAAACCTTAACTACACTATGGGCCTTTCTCATGGTTTATTTTTGTACCTCCTCCTCTCTGCCTCCTGTTCTACCCAATTCCTGTTTTCCATGGAAATCTACTTTCATTTCACTACCCAAGGGTGAAATTCTCATTTGGCTAACATAGTTTTTAAAAATTGCAGCTAATAACACTACCATCCCATTCAGAAGTGACTAGGGAGCTCTTGTTTTAGAGCTCTTGTTTTGTTATCAGTTTAGAGATATCTGCCTATCTGAATGCTGGGACTCTATTTTTACTATTCTACTTAGAAGTGTGGCTTATATCTGTTTCTTATTTCGCTCTATCTTTGCTCTCAGACTGGATTCTGTAGTGTGTAATTTTAGCATAGAATTTAATAGACAATTGTAAAAATTAAACTGTAACACTTTACACATAAGCAGCTGTAGAAAAGGGTGAAGAAAGCCATTCCAGGATGGGTGCCCACCGCCCCACATAGCTGTGTCCCAGGCATAACTTAGGCTTTAATAAAAGATTTGTATGCACCATCCCACTATCTGTGTGTTCACAGGTGTGTGAAAGACTATCATCCACAGAATAAAACACCCTGTAGCACCATGACAATAAAAGTGGTGACTCTCATCTATCTTTGCCTGAGGAAAAGAAGGTTTGAGAACACATAGAAATAGAACATGGAATAGAAAGAGAAGGCCACAAGCAAAGTTTAAATTGTTTCCAATTTGGGTCAGCAGACGGGGTGTGCCCCACATAGAGCTGGGAGGCATTGACCTTGCAATGGTGCAAGTGCACCCATAGATGCACTTGGCAAGATGGTCCAGTATAAGGCCCTGGCTGGCACAAGCGTAGCTGTGACCTAAATTAAGGAAGCAGAAAGCCACATTTAAAAAAGCAAGATAAGGACCTAATCGCATCTTTCTGAAAAGGAAGAGAAAGATATTGTTAATGGAATGGATTGGAGAGAAAGGACAAAAGTACAAAGAAATATTCTGTGGAGTGGACAAATTCCCTTTAAGTACAAAATTGAAGATTCTAGTTCTAAGGTATAAATTTGACCAAGTGGTCTGAGAGTTCATTTATTTTGCTGCTATATTAGCTTTATCCTCTCTGGTATATAAAACACTCCATTAAACAGGGTGAGGTCTTTTATTCAGAAGCATAAGAAACAGTCTACCTTAAAAAGTTTACTTTTAATGGTCCAAACCGTTCTCTACATTTAAGAAAAAGCATTAAGTGAATTAAATGAATCTTGAACTGAAATTCAAGGTTCTTCAAGACAAAGAAAGGGTGAAAAGGTCAAGATAAAACCTCTTCTTCCCAATGTTTCCACCTAATCGTCAAGTTGAATCATTGTTGCCTGAATTTCATTCTGAGTGGGTAGAGCAAGAGTGTCACTCTAGCCAGAGTGCTGGGGAGGCCTGAATGATATTCGTTCACTTACGAGGCCTGTGGCCACCTGAGCAAACAGACATCCAAAAATTGGGCTTGATTGGAAACAACATAGCTTGTCCTCAGACACTTAGCCTCCTGGTAAGCTGGCTACTTGGTTGAAAGTCATAGCCCCAGCATCTTTCTTGAAAGATTTTATCAATTCAGTGTTGGGGGAAAGCAAACACACCCAGACACACAAAATAAACCCGAACATATGGAAGGGCATCGATTTCCTTGTACCTAGAATGCTTATGCTTTCGAGTCAAGCATTCTGAGTGTGAAAGGGAGGTACAGTGTAGAAACGGCAGGGTGTAATGATTTTCACTGCAGTAGAGTGAGGTTTATATCATACCGAAGAGCATTCAGAAGAAAAAGGTCCATACATGTGCAGAGTGGACACATTTTATTAGGTTTCTCCCTCTCCACAATTTTACCTTCCAAAGCTTGAATTTATAGGCTTAGGTTTCATGGTGTAATTACTGGGTTTAATATCAGAGAGTAGAGCAGCTTTGGTTTTTAGAGTATGTTTGGTGTTTATTCAAGGGAAACAATCTCCAATGCAGTTTCATTTTCTTTTCATTTTCTCTGGGGGTGGTTTTTTGGAGGGGGGATGAATACTCATGTTTATGGAGTTTCAGGGTCTGGCAGCACTGGGAACTGCAGAACTTTGTTTATCCAGAGTCCAGTTTCAATCCAGAGGGTGCCAATGCAAACTTCTCCAGGCTGCCACGCCAAAAATGTCAGCCCTGCCTTAGAGGAGCAGCCTTCCCAAGCAGGCGGAGATGCTCGGAGCCAGCTCAGTTTGAGGTTGAACTGTGTAGAAAACCCAAGTACTAAACCTTGCTGTCTCAAGCACAGCAGTTTAAAAATATGCTTTTTATCAGATTTCCCTCATATTTTGCCTCATATTTTTTAAACACAGCAGGAGCCTGCCATCACCAGCTAAGCTGATTGACTATGTCCTCTGCCAGCATTGCCTTTGATACGTCTTTAGGAAAGCTCCATCCCTCTCACTTACACTCTTGCTGGGGTCTCTTTATGCACCCACTATTACTACAGTTGCAGCATCTGTCCCCCAACTGGGAAGGAGGCTTTAGCTCATCAGGATCACCTGCATAAATACTAACTGTGGGTCCATCAGAAATGCAATGCTGTCAGCACTTTCTTTCCATTCTTGAGACATTACATCTTCACAGCCCTTGGTGTGTTTCATTCTAACAGCTGGATACTCCTGATTTTTTTTCAATACAATTTGCTTCTTCCTCTTTATATTGTTTAGTATCAGGGCCAACTTTGCAAGGCATTTTTTAATGAACCCATAACTGGTGTGTTAAATATGTTCGTTGAGTTTTTTATTAAAGCGGAGCTAATATAACATGATTGTTTTCTTAGGCACCCTGTGGGGAGTAAGAAAAGTAGAGGGTAGGAAAAGTGGGGGTATGCAATTGATATAGTTGGTATATGGCCAAATTTATCCACCTTTCAGGACCCCCCACCCATCAGTGAGCTGATGGCCTTGATGTTAGCTGAGTTTTCTAAAATAAGGAGCTCATCTACGGACTGGAACCAGGAAGGATTCAAACTTCAAGTATAAGCCTTTGGGAAAGGTGCTGTGCGGTGAAAAATTAACTCTTAATAACCATCATGGACAAAGTTCAGAGTTAAACTCTGTGCTTGCCACTTTTCTCCCTAGAATTCCTGTCCCTGAAAAATTATCTAAGAAGATCATCACAAAACTACCTATGGCGTTAATCAAATGCAGTGAAATGAGTAATATAGCCATATTTGTTTTTCTGTCACCTGTGGCATTTGTCCAGTGTGTGGTATGCAGCAAGATTCTCAAGTGCTGGGCATTGTCTCTGGCTATTGCTTTGTGAGCTCACTGTTCAGTCTTCTGAGAGCTGGCAAACATCTGTCCATTGCCAGAGCAGTTCATTTCAGCTCAAACTTTTAAAACTGTGAAGTGAGAAGATTGTATTGAACATTTATAAGAATCAAGTGCAATAAACTAGTTAAAATCTCAGATTCTTCATCCAGAACACTTGAGTTTGATGGTTAGCGATTTACTAGCTGTCTGATGTGTGCCAAGTGTCCTACCTTTTTTGCGGCTCAGTTTTCTTATCTGTAAAATTGGATATAATAACAGCATTGACTCACTTTATCAGAATGAAAATTAATTAAGTTGATATCTGTAAAAGGTTGGTGCTTGCAACTTAAGTTTATTTAGGTATTTGTTAAATAACCTGCTCTCAAGATGTAATCATTGATTAAAGGATTCTCTTGTCGGATTCAAAAGCACCATACAGGGAAAAACTATATGCATAGCACAGAAGAAGCAAATCCATCGACTACAAAGTGTTCCAATAACATGGTAGATATTCAAATTAAAGTAAACTTTTGGAAAGTAAGCATTTACTGCCTTACCAATTAATTTTTACAAAGTAGATAAAGTTTAAAGCTAAACTGACAAAGGTTGTGAATTCTGACATTTACCAAACATACGACTAAAATTTCTACATTCTAGTTTCCTCATCTGTAAAATTGTTAAGAGCATCTTATGCAATAGGTTATGATGAGGACCAAAACATTGCTTAGCACTTTGGCTAACATATAGTATCAGACAATAATATGGAAAACGTTTTTTTTTTTTTTCAATTAGGACACCACAATACATTTTTGGCTATGAAATTTAAATATCTTGTCTGGTTGTCAAAAAATAAGATTCTAAGAGGATAAAAATCCCGTAATTTTAAATATTCAAATTAAAAAAAAGCTGGTTTAGAGACAGCAAATTCTTAAACTTCCCTTTTCTTTTTTGGCTTATCTTGAGACTAGTAGTTACCAAGCTGAGGCACCTCTAAAAAAAGGATTATTTATGTCATTTATATCAATATTTAAGAAAAGGGAAGTGGTAAACATTACATGAGAGTTGATGATTTTTTTCATGATTAGCAAGACTCTAATGTATTTTTAGGTGTTGAAAAATATGTGTAAAACTTTACTGGGCAAGAACACATAGCATTCTAAAAAGATGTTAATTAATTATAACTTTCTAAGAAATTTAATCTGGAGTTTATATTTTTATTTCAGTTTTTTAGTACTTATATTTCAGATACACAAGTTCTATTTCCTGTCAAAACTGATTTGTCTCCACCTTCCTCAAGCTCCTCATATGTATGTAATTTAAAGTCATATAATTTTACATGTAGAAAACACTTTATTAATCATCAAATCAAATATCCTCATGAGGAAACTGAGGCTCAGAGAGAGAGGTTAAGTAACTGGCCCAAGAACACAGAGATGCTCAGAAACTAAGGCAAGCTTAGCATCTAGCATTCCCAGTGTCCCTCCCTCTGTTAATTCAGTGAAATAGAAGAATTTTGTTAAATTTGCTGAAGAAGTGACAACAACAGCCATCACTTTTATTTTCTGTTTGCAAGGTTGTTTGCATGTGTAAGACTATTTATTTCCTCTCAGATAGCATATCTGTAGCTTGGGAACCTGTCACCAGGTGAATAATGGTATCTAGGCTGTGGTCTTCTAAGCAAAAAGATTTCCTGAGTATTCGATTTTAGTACCTGCTTCCATTCATGTGCCACTTTTGCTAATTTAAGACTTTACTATTTTGTTATTTTAATTATATGTTTGTAATAAATATGTGTATAAGATGATTCAGAGATAGATAGATATAGAGAGAGACAAATATAATGTTTAGGTGCAAATAAATACAATCTTCAATAATTAATATTAATAGTCCCAGCTATATCCAACCTTGGTTTTCTGCACACATAGAAAACAATATTTCCTATAACTTTAAATTTAACCTTGGAGTCCACTGGAGTAAATAGACAACTATTGTGTCTAGCATTTGGGACCCTTTAATTAAAGGTATTTGATCTTTCCATGGGAATCTACTGATCTCTGTTTATAACTCATCATAAATAAGGTAGGACACTTACTTGCCAGAATTATTAAAAACTTTGTTAGTATATGACTTCTCAGTTCTGCTCCCATTTGGAGAAATGGAAAACTGATTTGGTAAAAAAATATATATGTAAAAAAGGTGTTTAGTCTTTACAGAAACACTATGCCACAGGTTCTGTTATTATTTCCATTTTGTTCTTGAGGATAATAAGGCACAGAAAGGTTAAATAATTGTTTAATAAATAGCATAATTGAGTTTTGAACCTACATAATAGGGCTCCAGAGTCCGTGTTCTGAACCACAACCCTTCTATCACACCAAGTGACTTTCTAAGAGAAAGGGTGGTTCCTAGTCTCTTGCACCTGAAGTGTGCTGAAAATCAAAATTTTTAGCAGTCTTTATAGTTCCCTAGTTTATCCTTAACTTTACTTCAAATTCAGAGAGCAAGCTTATACTTTATTTAATAAATTATGCATTATTTCAAATCATATATTATTAATATGTATTTTATAATACATGTACACAAAATATCATGGAGTTTTAAAGTGTGTATATAAACTACATGTGTGGTTTTGTTGAGGATATTGTGCACTACCATGTCACTTTGGATAAGTATTCAGGTTTTTAAATTGTTTTTTTAAAGGAGGGCAATTAATCATGCCACATTTAAAAAATTATAGTACTTGAGCAACAAATTCTGAAAACTGAACATAAACAAAGAGAAAGTAGTATATAATCAAAGTAAACATATAAAAATGTTGTTGTAAGACATGCATAAGAAAATGTGTAATTATCGTGGTACACTAATAAGGCAAAAGAACCAAATAGCACAAAGTAATTGCTATAATGGTTATTACTTTTACGTAGCAAACTCATGCTCTTACAATTTTTTCCCATTTTCCCATTTTTCTTCTCATTTTGTTAGTTCCCAAAACCTATAAGCATCATAATTATCAGCAGATTTTTCTAACATGTATAATTAGACACTGGTTACTTACTCACATTGATATGCATGTTAGAAGACAATGTTTGAACTCAATGAACTAGTATCTAGGGTCCCTCTGCATGTAGGGTTGTTGCAACCCAGAAACAATGCTGTGTACATATCGTTCTTCCCGCTGTCCCCCTTGGTCTCATACTGTACTCTGTCTAGAGCCAGATGTGGAGTTGCTTCTTGCACAGATTGTGAAACTCATCCACAGAGAGCTCTGTGTCTCCAAAGCCTCAGACCAGGGGAATTCTGGGCTTTCAGCCTATAGAGATGAAAACTTTAGACAATACCAGCATCACCCCCATCATAGTTCAATCACCACCCTGAGCAAATAAGAACTGAGCTATTGAATGCGAGATGATAAAAGCTTGATGGAGGCCTTGGCTGGTGTAGCTCAGTGGATTGAGCTCGGGCTGCGAATCGAAGTGTCGCAGGTTTGATTCCCAGCCAGGGTACATTCCTGGGTTGCAGGCCATAAACCCCAGCAACCACACATTGATGTTTCTCTCTCTCTCTTTCTATCTCCCTCCCTTCTCTCTCTAAAAATAAATAAATAAAAACTTTAAAAAATAGTTTAAAAAAAAAGCTTGATGGAGAGGATACCATGAACACGAGTGCCCCAAAGTCTTATAGAAAGTGAAGGTCAGTCACGTGTGCAGAGTGGCCATGGGGAGGAGAGGAAAGCTGAAAGCTACGAAAGAGAGAAGAGAGGGATTGGAAAAAGTGGTGGTTGGCATCAAGCCCAGAAAGGGGAGAGGGCTGGGGAGGATTGGGAAACAGTGGTTGTGAAGATGTGCTCAGTCCTGGGAGGATGGATGCTAGGTCTTTGGTCTCTTGAGAATGAATCTGAAGATTCCAGTATGGTAGAAAAGTTCTGTAGTCTCCAGAAACCTTCCAAGAAGGTCTGCTGCTTCATGGGTAGGGCAGTGGCAAATCTGAGGTTGCTGTTAGGTGGGATTATTGCTCCTTGAGTCTCTCTGCAACATCAAAACCTAGAAAGAAGTGAGAAACTTCAACTCTTTCTACATAGCTTATATTATTAATATTCTTTATCTTAGGCACGAATGTTGTGGAACATCCAACACCCTAAAACTCCTCCTGCTTTACATTCAGTGTACACACAAATGTCTCCCTTATTTTTTCACCATGCAATACTTAATTTTATAATTAGACAACAGGCTTAAATGTCATTGCCCTTGGGAGCAATGCCATATACATTTTATTCTTATAAAATGGTGAGCCTTCTTGTGTCGAAATTTCAATAAATATGGGTGCAAAAGGAGATAACTCTGGGTAACTGGGCCATGGAAATGGGTATGAAAGGTACTTAATAAGGTATTCTGGGTGTCTTAAAGGGAAAGTGACATTTTTCTATACTGCTATTTCGATTGCTTATTCAGCAAGCCTGGCAAGGACAGCCATAACGACCGCCGAGGTTCTGAAGCACATGAAGCAAGGATTCTAAAGTTCTCTCATCTTTCATGAGTCTTGGTTTCCTCCTTAGCAAAGTCAGTGAGCTTTAGTTGAAGAATTTTAAAGTCCTTTTAAGTTTTAATATCATAACTGTTTGGGAGTTCTAAACATTTATTTTTAAACCAACCAAATTATGTTCTTCCAATAAAATCTGACAGGGGAGGCAAATGAAAGCACTATTCAGATTAAAGATGGACTGGGCTTCCTGGTGCACTCAGCCTCATCATCCCCTGCAGTAACCCTGAGGGGTCACCCAGAGGTCCTAGGAGAGGCTCGTCTTAACACTTGTGGAGCCAGGAACTGCATACAAATAGAGACCATATATCGATATATTTAAAATAAAGCATCATAAATGCAACTAAAAATAGTTAAATAAAATGTATTCTATCCTTTTACTTTGCTAAGTATATATTCAAAACAATTAAGAAAAACACATTCAAATCTAGTTCAAATTATTAGACTCATCAGACTTTGTGGTGGGAAACTCTCGAATGAGGTAAGCCTGCTCTTGGACCCCTGCACCTGGTACTCAGCCTATAATCTGCTCACCTTTCTTATGATTCCTAGTTCCATCTCCCACAGTGGGATTTCACACTGTCCACAATTTCTGCAAATTGGCTTTGTGGTACACCTTTGGATGGTAAAACCTGAGGGAGAAGACTGCAGGTTCAGATCATTTGAGCAAAGAAATCCAGAGTCTGGGGTATCCAGATTGGGTCTAGAGAATAGGCATAAGTGTCTGGTGGGCACATCCCCACCAGCCCCACAGGCCTCAGGCTGTAATCCACGGGCAGGCTCACGGCCCCCAAGGCAAAGTGACCTGAAGTGTGGACCATGGGCCCAAAGCCTTTCTTGCCCATGTCTAGGGAAGTACCTACTAAGTACAGTTTGATTCTTACCTGTGTAGGTCACTGAAGAATCTACTTTGAATGCAGTTTGGTGAGATGTTTAATGGACACCAAAGTTAGGTCTTCATAATCAATCCCATTGCCTATACTTCAAGACTGAATCTCCTTCCTGTCTGCCTGCCTCACAGATTTTGCACTGGCCAGCTTCACAAGAGCAATGTGGTAATTAATTCCTAAAATTAAATTATATATATGTATATGTGTATTTTATATGTACATATATGTGTGTGCATATAAATGTGTGTGTATAATCAAACCCTCTGTTGCTGCTTATATGATTATAGGACCTGGGGCTAGAGGCTGACTTCTATGACAGTTCATTATTTCATTGGTATCATCAGACTAGGAACAGCAACCTCTGGGCTGGTGAAAGATTAAAGTGAAGTAAATAATGGCAAGTATATGTATTAAGTTTGACACAAAATAACCACATATTATTATTACCATTACCATCGGAACAAAAGCTATTAAGCTGGCAGTTAGTTAACAGAGAAACATCAAAACGTTCTTTCAGCACAAGACAGTACCAAGAGCATGGGCTTTGGACTCTGGCCAACGTGTTCGTGTGTTGGCTCTGTTGCCTATCTCATCAGAGCAACTGGGCTGGTCACTAAACCCCTTGTGCTCTACGGTTCTCATGTGTAAATATGTCTTGTAGAGTTTTCATGAAAAAAACCCCCACCAGATGACATATGTGCAACAATGAGAACAGTGTCCTGTGTCTTGTGAGCACACAAGATGTTACCTATCATTATTATTGTCATAATAAATATTATTAATTCATTTTAAAACACTTATTAATACCTACAATGTACTACAGAACATGCTAGGCACAGTCCCTTCCCCACAGAGTCACGGCCTGACTTAACTGAGTCCAAAGGTCTTGAGAGTTCTGACTATTGGATCCTACCATATTGACTGACATTTTAAGGGTTTTTTTTAAAGCTTATTTTTAGTTTAGATTGAAAAGCACCACCAGTTCTCCAACACAGAGCGCCATCATTAAACAGTAAGAACTTGGGGTGGTATGGAAATCCAAGTCTGACAATGGCAGAATTGTACAGTTTTTGGACATTAGCACAGCAGCTTGGAGAAAACAACTCATTGTCTCCAACTACTGTTGTGCGCATAATTAGAAACAACACCACGGTCAAGATGCACGCACATCCAAAACGTTTCTAACCCATGAAATCTCATGACATTGAATTTGTAAAGTAATTCTACTGATGACTTTCCGGTGTGGCCCCACTGGAAAAAATAAATTTTAGGTGAAAAGATTGTTTTTTCCTGACTACTGAAGGACCTCTAAAGATATATTTAACATGATAATGGCATAAATTTCTCTGTTACCTATCAATTGAAGGTTATTTTTAAAACATAAACATTATAAAGGAAAGCAAGACCAGGAATGACAATTGTCATTTTTATGGAAGCCAGATCTCTCTGAGATAGTTGCATGTGTACATTCAAGGGTAGAGATTTATAGCTGAAGCACACTTTGTAGATTTCAGTGGCAGATACAGGCCTTGAAATACATCTCTAATACAAGAGATCAAACAGATTTTTTTTTTACTTAAAACTCATGATAGCATGGTAAGAAAATGAGCTGACAACTTACTGAGTTAATCTCTCCCCTTTCACCTTCTGTACAATAGATTTTTCACAGTTCCTACCACTTTTATTGTCTCTTATCTCAGGCATTTTCCCACATCACACCTGAAACTTGTAGCCACTGAGTCAGGCCTCTGAGCTTTTCCCTGTTGGTGGGATGCTCTGGCACACTGAAGGCCTGGAAAAGTAGTAAGTCCTGCTAACAGGAGGGATTAATCCACACCCAGCCCAGAGTTTCTCTAATGTAACTCCTGTAAAAACTGGTCTTAGCCCTGGAGCTGCACCCATGTCTGTAAGTGTTAAACTTTATAGCAACCTAGGGAAATACGACAACTGCAGCTCACCCACCCTCTTGTTCATCAGGTGTAGAGTGTCAAATTGCTGTGAGCTCCCTATATAAGCGTATTGTGGAGCTGAATCAACACTTAAACTTGTTTCTCTGAGTCGGAGATTCAAGGAATCTCAATCATGCAAAGAACTTTTAATAGTGAGGGGGCCAAAAGTAGATGAAGAAGGATGAGAGAGTAAGGATGACAGAGAGAAAAAGAAATAAGACAGGTGTGGAACACCTGGAAAGTTGTGTGGTGAGAAATGAAAGTCTAAGCTCTTCAGTTTAACTCTCATCATAACAAAGAAAATTTTCAGTCATATGAAATGTTTCCAAGGCTAGCAAATGTCTCACTTATGTTAAGGGAGATTTTTATATTGTAAAAGTGCCTAGAGCAATAGAATTTATGGGACCCTTTGGTGTGGTATAAAATAAGGAGTGCATGGCAAAAAGGAAAGATGCCTTGTGGCCAGACAGACCGATGTTCAGATCTCATCACAGCTGGGTGGTCTTGGCCAAATCACTTAGTCTTTAGCCTTAATTTCCTCATCTGTCCAAAAGAAGTAGTTTATTACAGAATCTAGCCTACATTGGATGTTTTATAAGTGGTGGTTGCTATTACAAAAGAATATGACCTTAAGTTAGAAAAATACTGGGCTGTAAATATTGGGGAAACCATACTGGGTTAGGCAATTAATAGGTAGAGTGGTCATACATCTCAGTTTGCTTAGAATAGAATTAATTTATACTTGTTGTCCAGGCATAATTATTAACAGTGTCTGTTTTCATTCTGTGATAGATGATATGGTTGCTCTGGTAATGGGCCCAATATTCATTGGTCAGCTAAGGCAGAAATGAGCAGGTACAGGCATCAGGGAACCAAGCATCCTAGTGAAGAAGATGGAAGGGCCCTGGCAAACCGAGGGCATCTATTGCTGACCTCTCAACCTAGATCCTTTACCTTCTCATGTGAGGGTCAGACCCCATGGGTAAATGGTCCTTATTTATCAGACTTCCTGGAAATCATTTTATTTTATCAAACATTGTTGAGTATGTACTGGGTGCCAATTACTGCCCCGAAAACGTCCATCCTAAAAAATTTCTAGTCTCGTTCCCAAGAAAGATCCATAACATTATTTTATATTATAATTGTTAAATTAGAAGCTTTCATAAAAGTCAATGGGAGAAATTCTAAGAAATTCTAAGAAACAAGGGGTAGGTTTAGAGCCTGGCTTTGAAATCTGGGTAGGTAGTTGCCAGGCAAACAAGGAGGAGACCAACTCTCTTTCCAGAGTGAAATGCTTGAGAACAGAGACATGACAGATATCTGACTTGTCCAGACAATTCTGAGAAGTCAGATGCGAGAACAGAGTAGCTTTTATAACAGAAGATGAGGCAGAAATGTTCCTGAGTCCAGTGCAGACAGCCTTGCATGACCAGAGTAATCTTGAGCCAACTAATGACTGTAACAATATATGTAATGAAATGACTAAAAAAGATGAGACTCTCAGCATGATGTTAAAACCAAACTCTTGTTTTGTTTTGTTTTGTTTTTACAACTCCTGAAAAAAAAATTTGAGTAAAGAAACAAAAAGATTACAGGGACTATAATACATGGACAGATATTTGTTCAAGCTATAGTTTACAACCATTAAAAATGAACAGAATTAGTCCTTCATTTTGTTCCTTTTTATATCTCCCTTGTTTTTTCTTTTTCTTTTTTTTTTTTTCAGATTTCTCTTCCTCTGTTTCTGGAGACCCCTCCTTGGCTAACTGTATAAACTTAATGCCCCCTGCCATTAGTTGATATGTATAATTTTCTCAAAATTTCTGCCAGGTAGAAATTACCAAGCAAGTTTAAAACACCATATAGACTTGGGAGTGAGTGAGAAGACTTGATAACTTTGTGAAGGTTTTACTGTGTTGTTTTTACTCAGCTCTCTCACTCTGTGGTCCTGAAAAAATTAACAGAATCTGAGACACCCAGAGATAATAAATCCTGTGTGAACTATGCCTAAACAGAGGTATTTTTCAAAAGTAGGGTGTGGCAAGAAGAAAACTTGTCTGGTCATCTAATCCTTTAATTAATGCATTTTTTTTTTCAACAAGAATTTACTCTGGACTAGGAAATATTATCAGTGTCAGAAGGATTAGAAAGTCAGGCGAGCAATTGTCCCTGCCTTAAGAGAGGAAAGAGACCTTGGATAAACCCAGGAATACATGGTAAAAGGTAATAAACAGAAACATTTTAGGACAAACTGATGATAATGAGTAAATATTAAATATCGCTCTCTTCTGTTCCAAATGCTAGATATACCAATTAAAATAGTTATTTTTTTCACAAACATATAGAATGAAAGAAAGGGGAAACTTCAGGTACAAGACAAGTTTAAGAAGTCCATAGAACTAATTAGAAGTCAAATGTGTTGTGAATGAAACACTTAGAAGTTTTAACAATCATATGATAATAGTTGAAAATGCAACCTATGAGTAAAGTGATATAAAATTGGAATCATGGTTTAAAGTTGGGAGTCAAGAACAAGCTACTTCCATAAAAGGGAATATGAATATATTTATCTTCTGGCTGGGTGCTCACTTTGGCCCACTAATACACATGATAATCTGTGATGGATGGAAATCCAAATTCAGGACTTGGGCTCTAATTTGAGCTGTGTGGTATGGGAAAGTAAACAGCAGAGATATTAATTAAAAACCTATAGGGCCCAATCACATAGCAGCTGCAAAACCACTGTATAGTGAGCCACCAAAACTAGGCCACACATGGAAGGAAGTACTCACAGAACATGAGGAATTTCACTGCCAGTGAAAGGCAATGTGCAACAAAGGGAAGAATTTACTCTTAGAGAGTTACAGATAATGGGAATAAATTACAGCAGTGAGATTTTTTAAGCAAGAATAAACTATTAGGCAGACACTTAAAAACTCAAAAATAAATAACCGTGTAGCCAGTTTCAAAAAAATCTAAATAGATAGGTGAAGAGATATAGCTAAGGAGGGAATTAATTAATTGGAATATAGAACAAAGGAAATCCCCCCTAAAAGAACGCAGAGAAACAAGAAATGGAACCAATAAAAAATAGCCAAGAAATTTAGGTAACAAATAAGAAGCTGCAACCAATGTACGATGGTTTAAAAATGTTTTATTTAAAAAATAGATTCACAAGAATTTGCAAAAATAGTGAACCGAGGTACTGTATATAGCCTTTACTCAGTTTCCCCCTATGGGGGAATATAATTTTACGTATCACATTTCATATAATATCAAAACTAGGAACTTAATATTACCACAATATATGTGCATACTTGTATGAATGTCTCCTTGAAATTAATAATTTTCTTTGCTCAAGTAAACTTATTCTGGTATTAATATAGCCAGCCACTCCTGCTTTCTTTGGACTTATATATTTTCCAATATTTTATTTTCAATTTACCTATCTATTTATTTGAAGTGAGTTTCTCATAGACAGGATATACTTGAGCTATGTTTTTAATCCATTCTGTCAAACTCTCTTAAAAATTTTTTTTAATTATAATTGAAATACAACATTATATTAGTTTCAGGGGTACCACACAGTGATTAGAAATTATAATCCTTTAATTGGTATATTTAGAAAATTTACTTATTTTTAATATAAATTTTATTTTTTAGAACAATTTTAGATTCACAGGAATATTGCAAAGGTAATTTCCATATACCCCACACTGAATTTTTCCTATTATTAACTTCTAATGTTGGTACGGTGGTACCTTTGTTATGATAATGAATTTTCAAATGAATTGATACATTTTTATTAATTAAAATTAACACTTTATTCACATTTCATTAGTTTTTATCTAATGTCCTTTTTCTATTCCAGGATCCCATTCAATGTATTAGCGTAGTTGTCATGCCTCTTTAGGTATCTCTTGGTGATGAAAGTTTCTCCGACTTCCCTTGTTTTTGATGACTTTAACAGTTTTGAGGAATACTGGTCAAGTGTTTTACAGAATGTTTCTCAACTGGGATTTATCCGATCTTTTTCTCATAATTAGACTGGGGTCATAATTTTTAGGAGGAAATCCACAGAGGCAAATATGCTATTTCATCACATCATGTCAAGGGTACATATTATAAACTTGACTTCTCACTGTTGATTTTGACCTTGATTTTTGGCTGATCTACAAATCACTGTCATTCACGTTGTTTTTCTTTGTAGGTAAAGTGCCACTTCTGCTTTTAGGACTTTTTTCTTTGTCTTTAGTTTTTCAGAAGTTTGATTATTATATGTCTTGATATAAATTTTTTTAGTTTATTCTGAGTTTTCTTAGCATCTTGAATCTAAGGATTTATGTTTTGTTTTTAAATTTGCTTTTATAAATCTGGGAAATTTTCAATGATTACCTTTTTCAAATACTTTTTCAGTTCTCTCTTACCCCCACTCCTTAGACTTGGGTACACAAATGTTAGAACTTTTGGTGTAGTCCATAAGTTTCCTGGGACTTTGCTCTATTACTTTTCTCTATTTCTCTATCTTCAGATTGGGTGGTTTATATTGTTCTATCATTAAGTTCACTGGTTATTTTCTCTGTCCTATTCATTCTGCAATTGAGCTCACCCATTAAGTTTTTATTTTTGTTATTGCATATTTTTTAAATATTTAAATTTAACTTATTTAAACTGAAAAAAACAGCATATTTCAATCCAAAGATTCAAAAATTTCAATTTGGTTCTTTATATGTTTATGTCTCTGCTAAGAGTTTCATTGGTTTCAAGCTTCTCTGTAATTGTTCATTCGTAGCATTTTTATGACTGCTTTTAAATCCTTATCAAATAAGTCCAGTGTTGACATCTGTTGATTCTCTTTTCTTATCTAAATTGAGATTTCCCTCATTCATGGTGTAATGAGTGATTTTCAGTTGTACCCTGGAAACGTTGGGTATTACATTTTGAGACTCCATTTTACTTAAATCTTCTGTTTGGCAGGCCTCCTCTGATGCTGTACCAGAGGGAAAGAGGAATACTACCTTGTTATTATTGCCAGATAGGGGTGGGAGTCTAGGTTTCCCACATGGCCTCTACTGATGCTGCAGTGGCGGGCAGATTTCATTCCTCTGAAAGGTGGTGAAAGTGCTGACTCCCCACCAGGTCTCCTCTGGTAGCACCCAGAGAGGAGAGAGGGTTGTCGCGCTTGTACCAGGTGGTGGGGAAGTCTAGGCTCCCCACATGTTTGCCACTGATATCATAGAGGTGGAAGTTTCCTTGTTATTATTCCGGGGTTAAAAATCCTCATTTCAAACTCCGCCTTCTCTGTTTCGGCCCTGGTGGGTGAGGGGCAGGAAAACACCTTATTCCAGTCATGTAGGAGTGGGAATCTAGATACCCCACTAGGGAGAAGTCGGGGTTCAGAAATAGATTTTTCTGTGGTGTCTGGCTGGAATAAGATGTTATTGTATAAAAGTTTTGTTTTGCTGCGTACTCTTTTCCTAGTCTTTTGGATAGATGGAGCCAACTTTATTTATTTATTTATCTTTTGCGGGGGAGGCTTTGTTGTTTCTGACCTTGGTGTTCCTGGGTGGCTGGCTCCTCCAGCACCAGTCTGGGATATGTGGGGGGAATAAAGCATGTAAATTCACCACCGTGTTGTTTCTAAGGCCCTGAAGTACGCAAACCGCCTGCCTTCTTCTCTTCACTTTCCACTAGTCTCCGTGATTATTTTATGTTATGCCCAGGGTTTCCTCACTGTATTTAGTGGCAGGCATAGGGAGAAGTCATTTACTTCTGATACAAGTTTTGAAATTAGAGCACAGAAAGAATGGTGAGTGGATAATATTTGAAGAGAAACAGTTGAGAAATTTTCAGATATGGCAAAAACAAGAATTGAAATTGAAAGGATACATTGAATGCTTGGTGGAATTCAAAATAAACCTATCCTTAGAAACACTGTAGGGAATCACAGGATATCATAGATAAGGAAACAAATCACAACAGGCAGTAGAGGCAAGAGAGATTAGCCCAAAGGAAATGGCAATAAACTTAGCAACAGACTCATCACTAGCAACCAGATACATTTGAATATAATGTAATTAATATTTTAACATTTGAGCAAAAATGTCATGAACCTAGAAATAAAAAAACAATCCTATTACTTAAAATGAGATTAAAATAGAGATATTAACAGATAAGTTAGAGATCATAAGTTTACTATCTACAGGTCCTCACTGAAATTTCTTTAGAATTACTTCCATGATGTTAAATATACTAAGGAGAAAGTGTGAAATGCAAGAATAAAAACAGATGATCCAAGACATCTATAAAGCAAGGCGGTAGAATATAAAGTAGAAATGATTATGAATATAATGAACGTAGTATTATTGCTAATATTTATAAATAATACATAATAACAACTATGAAAAACAATAATTAATAATTCTGTTTTAGTTAATAAAATTCATTAGCAAACAAGAAAGAATAAATTACAACTTGGAAATTAAAAAGAATGTTAATTTAAAGGGAAATTTAAAATATGCTATGGATTTTATCTTGTTCAGAAAAGATAAAAATACCGATTTATTCTAACTTGTTGAGAAAAATATTCATTCAAGTAAAAACTTATCAGTAGATAATGAACTTGGAATAATCAACTTTCCAAGGAGGAAGAAATGAAAGAAACAAGCAAGTCTTATCATCCAACAAAAAGTAAAAACAAAGGGGTAAATGCCAAGTTTGGGGCTAAGAATTAACGTATAAGTAATAACTCATAGAAGCAGTAAACTCATGGATTAAAAAAGAGATTCTCATATTAGATAAATAAAATTCAGATATATGCCATTTTAATAGACTTATTTAAAAACAAATGATAAAGAAGGTAGCAAATAATGGTATGGGAGAAGATGGACCGGGCACATATTAACCAAAGTCTACCAGCAAAGTAATATGAACATAAAGCAAGTTTCTAAACTTAAGTACCACAAATATTATAGGAAAGATATTGTTTATTGTGGGAGGCAATACAGTGCACTGCGGTGTTTATCCTATTAGACACAAATAGCAGCCTCTCCCATAGTTCTGACAACTTAAAAGTGTTTCCAGATATTGCCAAGTATCACCCCTGCCGGGGGGACAAAATTATCCCTGGCTGAAAACCACACATTTAGAGGGAATCGTGATTGAAAGAAAGGATAAATGTCCCTGGCTGGTGTAGCTCAGTGGATTGAGCGTGGGCTGGGAACCAAAGTGTCCCAGGTTCGATTCCCAGACAGGGTACATGCCTGGGTTGCATGCCACAACCCCCAGCAACCACACATTGATGTTTCTCTCTCTCTCTATCTCCCTCCCCTCTCTAAAAATAAATAAATAAAATCTTTAAAAAAAAAAAAAGAAAGGATAAATGTAACCAGAGGGGAGGGGGGAGGGGGTAAAGGGGATAACAGGGGGAAGGATGTTCTGGAACATGTATAAAGGACACGCGGACAAAACCAAAGGGAAGTATGATTGAGGGTGGGAAGTGGGGATGGCTGGGGTTGGGGAGAGTGGTGGAGGGGAAATGGAGACAACTGTACTTAACCAATAATAAAAAAAATTAAAAATTTTAAAAAGGATAAAATGGACCTTCTATAGTAAGTAGAACTCTAAGACGACCTCCAAGATACCTGCCCCCTGATGCACACACCTTCCAAGTCATTTAACTAAATGCTATCTAGGTGCTGCTGAAGGGATTTGAAGATCTAATTAAGGTCTCAAATCAATTGACCTTCAAATAACAAGACTATCTTGGACAGACCTGACCTAATTAGGTGAATTTTTAAAAAGGGACTGGGCTCTTCTTGAAGTCGGAAATTTAAAGTGAAGAGGATTTTATGCAAGAAAATCTCCACTGCTGTGTTTGGACATGGAGGGGGCCATGTGACAAGGAAGATGTGTGATCTGTAGAAGCTCAGTTTAGTCTTTGGCTGGGAGAGCCAGCAAAAACATGGGAACTTCTGTCCTGTAGCTGCAAGAAACTGCCACAACCATACCACTTCTTTGCTCAACTACTTGAAATTGTCTTCGTTATTCATATATTTTGCTCTTCCATGTGAATTTTTAGAATTCATTTCTCAGCTCTCTTCTAGCCTATTCTTTTGCCTATAAATAAGGAATAATAATAATACAAAAATAAAATAATGGAGACACACTGGAGAAGATATTTGTAACATATAGGGGGAGACCCCCCCAAAAAACAGAATTATCTTCTGGAGGGTGGTCCTCTTGTAGTACAGGCTCCTCCTGCCAGGTGAGTGTTCTAGGAACCCACCTGTATCAGTGTGCCAGCTGACATTGTTGTGAGAGGCTGCATTAAGCCTCAGTGAATTTTTTTGAAGATTCACTGTATTTGCCTATTCCTTAATGAGTGATTTGCAAACACAGCTGCACGCACTGCACTGTGTTCAACAGTTTTCAACCAAAAATGAGATGACCCAAGGTACCACCCTCCCTTTTCACCCAGTCTTGCCCTTACTGATTTTTTATGATTTGCCAGATGAAAAAAGTCACCAAAGGGAAGCATTTTGCCTAGGTGGAAGAGATGAAACAAAACGTGCAGACAAACAAACAAACAAACAAACAAAACAGCAGGAAGCACTAAAAGACATCAAAATTGATGAGTTCGAAAACTGTTTTGAGCAGTGGAAAAAAATGTCTTGATAGATGTATTTCATCAAATGGGGTGCACTTGGAAGGTGATTGAAGTTTAAACATGTTAAGAATAAATATATAATTTTTATAAATAAATTCTGGTATTTTTTGGCCCTCCCCTTGTATAATAGATAGTTAATTAACAATTAACTTCCAGGGTGTACTAAAAAAAAGAAATTTTAAGGAACAGTAAAAAAAATACAAACAGCAAAGTCAGAAAATAAAACAAGGTATCAGATTTCAATTCACAGAAAAGAAAATCCTAATGACCATATTTTTAAATTCTCAAACTCAGTGATAATCAAGGAAATACAAATTATAATCTCCAAATAAATATTATAATCCTCAAGTATTAGAAACTCTTCTATAGTATTTTTATTAATCAAAATGTAAAATAATTTTAAAATTCAAAAATCTGTAATATTGTCAATGAACACTCTAAGTGGTGAATTATTACCAATATTTTGAAGAAAGTCTGGAAGCTTTTGATAAACTGTGTGAAGTAAATACCTTAGGGTCCAACAATATCACTTTTAGGTATATGCTATACCTAAGAGGGATTTTTACAGTTGTAGAAAGTAAGAGATAGCTATAAAAAACTATAAAAGGATACACTTAAGATCTTTTAAATGGTGGGGAAAAAACTACCTAAAAGCTCATAGAAAGGGAAACATAAATAAAATGTGAACTATTCATATGAAGAAAAAATATACACACAAAAAAATCAACCTGGCTATTATATCTCATTTACATAATCCTAAATAGGAATAAGAAACAGCCCTGGCTGGTGTGGCTCAGTGGGTTGAGTGCTGGCCTGCAAACTAAAAGATCACTGATTTCGATTTCTAGTTGGGGCACATGCCTGGATTTTGAGGCAGTTCCCTGGTGGGGGTGCATGGGAGGCAGCCGCACATTGATGTTTCTCTCCCTTTCTTTCTCTTTCCCTTCCCCCTCTCTAAAAATAAATAAATAAAATCTTAAAAAAAAAACAAGAAACAGAACATTACATTTATTATAAAATCATAGCAAAAGAGACGTCATATATTATTTATGGAAATATGTAGGTTTGGTTTTGTTTTGGATTAAAATACAGATCAGTGAGATGCACAATAAATTCATAATAATGGCTGCCTCTGGGAGAGAGAAATAAATAAATATTTAATATTTAATAAAATAATTATTACTAAATGAACATATACAAAAGATAATATTGTATTTATATCTAATAAGTTCTTAAATGTATATAAATACATTTTAATTTCTTAAAAATATTAAAGGCAAGACCTGGCTGGCGTAGCTCAGTGGATTGAGCGCGGGCTGTGAACCAGTGTCGCAGGTTCGATTCCCAGCCAGGGTACATTCCTGGGTTGCAGGCCATAACCCCCAGTAACCACACATTGATGTTTCTCTCTCTCTCTCTATCTCCCTCCCTTCTCTCTCTAAAAATAAATAAATAAAAACTTTAAAAATATATTAAAGGCAAATAAGATAAAATGTTACTAATATTAGGTGGTAGGAATATGAGCGTTTGTTTTATTGTTTCTCTGTAATATTTAATAAATTTCTCAAAATAAAAAGAATAAAGAAGCAAACTTTGGGGCTGGTGGAGAGAAGATAAAAAAGATTTTGAACCAGGCGCTGAATGACATAAGCTAGTGGAGGAAAAAGCCTTCCTAGGAAGAAGTCAGAAGAAACATGGCAAACCATTTCATCCCTCGGTGTTCCGAGGTGCACTAGGGGCTCTAAGTGCAGGTGTTGACACAGTACAGGGTGAGCAGAGTTCACATGAGCAGAGCTTCAGACACCACCACTGTTTAAACTCCAACAGTTCCATCGTATCGGTTTTATAAAATGGGCTTTCATGGACGTTGCATTTGAACTCAGTTCTGCTGACGAAGACTTTGGGATCCTAAGGTTTAGTTCAATTTGTTAAACTGTTGTTCCAACCTTCTCTCCTGGGTTTATCGTTGCTCACTCCTCCTCTGATTTGAGAAAGTGGATCCTTAGATGTATGATCCAGGCCTAGGACTAATTCCTAAAATGACCTGGAGAAGCAAAAGTCCCAGAATTCAATGTGCCATGTCCCATGAAAAACCACTTGGGGGTTGCAGGATTACTTATTGGTTATTATTTCATTTTGTTGAGTATGGAAAGTCACAGATTTTAAAATCTTATTTACAAATAGTGGCACTGAAAAATTCTGGTTCACTGATCTCTGTAAGTTGACATATCATGTAACTAGTTAGCAGAAATAACTTCAGCCAATGTTTTGTTTATGAAATTCAAATAAACGTGCTTTATCCCCCATGAAACCTGAAGAACAAAGAATATGACTATTACATTTTATCTCTTAAATAATATATATCATATTTCATCAAGCTTTTTTCTATGGATAAAGTTTGTTTGCACTCATTTTCTCCTGCGTTCCTCTGGACACTGTAGGGAAAGGCATCGATGTTACCTGCGCTTTATACACGAAGAAATCATAACCTAGAGAGGTAAGTACCATCCCTGAAGTGCACTTAAAATTTCTGTAATGGTATTTGTACATCTTTACAGTTCACAAATATCTTATCTCATATGACCTATGCAAATGGGTCACACAGATCTAACAGAGAATACCTTCTGCACACAAGCTAATTGCTATGTGGTTTCAGCTCCTTTTACAAGGAATTCTAGAGAAATTTTGACTTCAGCATGGTCTACAAAGTACGACCAGTGAACTGATCCTGAGGGCTGTATTAATTTCAAGTCAATGTACAACTTTTAAAAGAATGTTTTGTTTTGAGTTTCACAAAAGGCATTTATATATATATATATATATATATATATATGTATATATATATATATATATATATATATATATACATACAGCATGTGGCAAAAGTGGGTTTATAGTTGCAAGTATGTAGAACACAGAGTTTATTCTTGTGGAATTATTTATTAACTATTGTATTACTGTCCATACAAACAACTGTAAACTTACTTTGCCTTACCCTGTAAAGATAATATATATAACTAAGTATGTATATTTATATATAGCCAAATATATGTGACTAAAATTGTACAAAATCCTGCAAAAATTAAAAACCATCTGATATCACTTGAAGAACTCTGAAATATATTTTGTTCAAAAGAGAACAAATTAGATACAATATAACTTCCATTTGCAGAGCTTCTTTCATGATAATCATTGCCCCCAGAAGCTTTGCAGATCAATATAATAGGAGGCAGCAGCAGAAAGCATATGGTCCAGTGTAAATTACTAGAAAAAACTAGTTGCAAAGACATTGTATGATGAATAAATTAAAGTATTCAGCCATAAATCCAATAAGAAAGGGAGAAATTAAGAGGTAGTGAATAGGGGGAAAGAAAGGGCTTAGAATTAACTCTGAGATGAAATGGAAGATGCATGTGACAAATGTTTGTCTCCAAGGGCAGCGGAGGAGACAAGGGAGTGTGAGAGCCTTGAACTCCTCGGCAAGGCCTCCCGGAGCCAGAATGAAATATTGGCAAGAACAGGGCCCAGCCAGGAAAATAAATATTGGGTCATTGCCTAGGATCTAAAAGAAATAAGGTTAAACCTAATGAAAATCAGACATCAGATCTAAAGGAAAATGTATAATATTCTGTTCTTTCTTTTTTCCATTTTGATTGGTTTTGATAGAAACATGTGTTTATGGGAGGGCTCTAATCTATGCATGCAGATGTGTGTTTTCTTTTAAAACCCTGAAATGGACAGGAATAAAAATAGGAGATCACTATGCTTGGAAATTGGCTTAAGCCAGTACAAATTTGGGGGAATGTTAAATGTTGGCATCCAAATGATATTCCCCTAAATTATTTGTGTACGCTTTATATGTTTTGGAGACCAAAAAGCCAGGATTTGGTCTCTGAGACCCATAGAACAAGCAGGTAAGCCAAGAACACATTCAGAACATTTGTTAAGTCTTTTATTTCAAAAATATTGGGAGGATCAGGCACCGGTATCAAAGCGAAGGTTGTGCAGGTGACCAGATCCAACTGCCAGCGCTGGCTGCTGCAGCGAGGAGGCAGGGGACATCGGAGCACCAACAACGGCTTTACAATTGCTCGTAATTTTCCTTCAATCTATAGGCAAGTGTCTATGAGGGGAAAATACTAAATCCCTAATCTGTGATATGGAATACATACATATACATACACATGTATATGCACATGGTGAGGATCACAGGGAGGCAGAAGGTGCCCTCAACAGAAAACACCATATTGCTAGAGAGGCAAAGGAGAATGTAACTAGAAATGAGAAAACAGCTCTCTGCAGAGTTATGACAGTTTGCGAAGTTATTTCTCTATTTACTAATTCACTCAATCACTAAACATTTACTGATTATATGCTGTATCTCAGGTACTGATGTGGGGTCATGGGCACACACAGATAAATAAGATACCATTATCATCCTTGGGACTTGGGCTCTAGTTATTTTCAGAGCAAAGCCCTGAAAAGAGAAAAGAAAGATTTTTTTAATAGTGTGATTGAAATTGAAAAGGAGGTCAGCTCTAATTGAAAGAGGAAAAATAAAATGTCTTTGAAAGAGTTAGGAGGTGGGAAGAGACATTAACCAAAATGGAAAGTGAGTTTAGGGGTACTAAGGATAGGCCTGCTACTGCTTTTATAATACAGAGAAAGTAGAACTTTCACAAAATCAGATCAGCCTGAAAGAAAAGAGAATTGCTCGTCTCCTTTGCTTTGCAGCCTGCATGGAGAGGGCAGTAAAGGACAAACACTGCATATTTGGCTTGAGTTTCTAGCAGGGAACAGAAGGTAGCGTCGGGCGGATACAACATGCTTGCCCAAGTGAAATGTCCACCGAGATCTTCCTTTGTGGGTCAGAGTGGCAGGAAGCAATGAGTGGGCAGGGGAAGGTGAGCAGCATTTTCCTGATGGCCTTTGAAATTCCCCAGAGAGGCATCTTCTGTCAAACATGCAGTGTGTGTCTGAGCTGGGACCAGTAGTGTGAAGGTTCATAATACCAGGCTGACAGGGTAAGTGTGCCAAAGGGACAGATCCATGATGAAAGGAAGAGGAAAGGCAACAGTCTGATTTGTAAAATATAATGCCTTTTTCTTGATTTCTTGGTCTCTTCACACCATATTTTAGAGCACCTCTTAGTTAAATTAGAACTTGTTTGCACTATAGTTTATCGTTGCCCCTTTATATTTTCCATATTTGGTAGCTTACCTTTCAGCCAAGATTACTTTAGAAAGCATATTATAATTTAGGTTAGAAGAAAAGCACCAAAGGACAGAGATAGAACATATATAAGAAGATCTCAAAAATAGCTGTTAGCAGAGAAAGAGGGGGTGGAGGAGGTAGGAGAAGGTAAAGGGGGTACAAATGGTGATGGAAGGAGGCTTGGTTTGAGGTGGTGAACACACAATACAACATTCAGATGATGTCTTATAGAATTGTACACTGAAACCTTTATAGTTTTGTTAACCAATGTTTCCCTTTATAAATTCAATACAATTTTTTAAAAAATAGAAATAAAATCAAAAGTAGTTATTAAATTGAAGAGACTCAAGAGAAAGAGAAAGTTGTAGAAAAAGGTAAAATAAGAGTATTAAATTTGTAATTTAGTTAAGGCAATATGTTTTTCACCTAGGCATAAAAAGAAATGAAATCAACCCCAAATCCAACAAATTTGAATATTTTCTTAGAATGGCCACAGATTAGTTTAAACTGCAGATATAGTTTTCTTCCCTCTAGAAATCTGAGTGAATGAGTTGACATGAAGCATTTTTAAAACAACAGGCTCTAGAGACGACTCAGCATGCTGTCTGCTCTTCAGAAGCTCTGCAGCAGCGGTTCTCAGTACTCACTGTTTGGGACCTTAAACATGTTTTTTCATGACAAGTAAGGGGGGAAAAGTGCATCTGCATTCACTTTCCCAGGTTTCAGGAAATGTTTTTTCTCTTTCCTCTTTCATCAAACACCTTTTTCACCTGCAGAGCTCTCTTTCTGCCTCTCTGCTCATCACTACACACTGTACCGGCTCATTTCCCTAATGCCATCTTCCTTCATTCTAACAAGATCATCATTGGTGCCAAACTCCATTGATCTATGTGAAAGCATTTTGAAAGAGGGTTTCTGTGGGGGTCTAAGTGCAGATCACCGCATTATAAAACAAAACATTTGACTACAAAACCAATTTATAGTAAACAAACTCAGGATTACCAACTCCAGTGATCTTCAATCACATTACCACTTAGTCATGCCATGCTTGGCCAGACACTGTTAACCCATTACTGTGAGCTATGGAAGTGTTTATGCCTAAACAGTAATGAATGTCCTAGGACTAATTATCTTTATGCCTATTAGACTCATATTGGATATCGGATTCTAAAAATGTCTGAGGGTCATGCACACTGTGTACTGAAGGCCTCGATCAAATTAGAATGGGCTGGAGAAAGTATAATGAAAGAGGAGAAAACCACAACCAACTAAGAAGATCTTCTCTAAAAAAATGGACAATATTTCCAATGTCTGGATGCCTATTTAGTTATTCCACTCAAGTTCATTCTTGGTGGGGGGGAATCTTGTCAATAAAGTCAAACTAGGCTCTTGGTGTGTAATAGGGTTTTTGAGGGTCTTTTTTGAGAGCTTCATTAGAAGCAGACAGTTTCTCTAACCTTTTAGCAGAACCTGTTATCTGATGACGTGAATTAAAGTCTCTCAAATGACTAATAATCATATCAGGGCTGCCATGTCAGCTTGTAGATTTGAATAAGAGGGTCTGAAAACATTTGCATGCCTCGATGTGCCAGTGCTAAGAAGCTAATGTGATAGTGCTGTCATAAAGCACTGGAAAGACATGACTTAATGTAATCTGTCATGTCATATGCTAATCTTCAACCATTACTTGAGTGCTGTAAGTAAGTAGAAAGCATTTGGGAGAAATCCTTTCCAATTTCTCTGAGTACCACTTCTGCTGCTGGTCAGCTCAAATGGGTTTTGTGCATTTAATGCAGAGCTCAAGTCAAGTTGGTTTAGGTCACACTTAATTAACCAGCACACTGATGGGCTGGGCCACTATAGCTTTGTGGAAAATGGTTATTTCAGAGGCAGCCTAACAAGTAAATATTTCATATGCTGAAGAAAAAGGGAAAAGAACACTTTCTCAGACCTTGATAAAGAATATGTTCTTTCCAGAGAAACATTATGAATCTTAACAAGACATTATTTTGGTTTCTGCTTGCCTCCTTCTACATTTGGGTTGAGTTTACAGAATGTAGATAATAAATAATTAAGGACATTCCTTTCACCCTGATAGCAAGAACTCCTCTGTTCACCATGTAGGGACTAATCACTCAAACAATAGAAGCTGCTCCAACTCTAAGTCCACAGAAAGAGAGGGCAAGTGATCAAAGAGAGACATCCACTTGGCACACTCTTTTACAAGATGACAACATCTCTTAATATACAGTCAGTAAGAAAGGAGAGTGATTCTTAGAGCTAAGCAGTTTGTGAGGCAGACAATGAGTGAGACTAGAGAGACTGACAAACTTTTGCCCAATTTTTTTAGGAAAGTGTGCATGGGATTGTGATTCAAAATATGAAGGTTATTTTTATCAGCCACACTGAGTCAAGTCAAAAAGATGCGTAAGAACTCGAAGAACTGCCTTCTGGTATAAGATTTTTGAGGATACTGAGCAGATGGCATGAGATTGGCCCCAACGATTCTGCCTGAATTTCTCGACACTCCTACAAGGACTGCTATTGGTAACCCGGGGGAACTTTCATGCACGTGGGAACTGGCTTTTTATAGGCTCTAATTAGAAAGCACAATCTTTACCTACAGCATTAAAAAGATACTTCTATGAAATATTCTTTCCTTGACAAATGTGTGTCAAATTCACACAGAAAAATGAATATAAATCAAAATTGATACAAATGTGAGGTTGTATTTTTCTTCTAGCTAAAGATTCTGCTAAAGTTTGGGGCTATCACTCAAAAATGAAAAGCTTTATCACAAAAGTTGTGTGTATCGGCATTACTTACACCTCCTCCAGAATATCTTGACCATTGATCATAAATTGATAGTCACCTAGCTTAGCTGCTTCGTCCTTTGTGCCTGCTTACAACATTTCAACTGACATTTCAGAAGTAAAGGATGAGAGTGATTCTTGGTGTCAGTGTAATGTGGCTCCTTATCTAATATTTTGCTCTGACACAACTTAATCATCAGGGAGTCTTTGTCTGAACTTTTCAATGATTTTTCAGCTTGAACACTGATTAGATGACTTCACTGGACTGGTTAGAAGCTGGTCTCATTGGCACAGATTTCCAAGCCCGATCATCATTTGGACCAGCCATTTTTCAGAACACTTTCAACTCAGTCCAGGCTTCTTGTATTTGTATATTGCAAGCTCTTGTGAAAATTCATTATTATTATTATTAAGAGAACAAAGTAACACATTCCTAGGATTTGAGATCAATGGTTTCACCTTCCAAATGAAGGCAGTAAAATGCTTCCAAGTTTTACAGGGACATATGAGTTTCAGTGTAGCATCATAGAAGTCTGTATGACTAGGTCCCAGAAAATTATACTTCTTAATAACATTCAGTCAAAGTAAAGCCCCTGTTCTTTTTTTCATATCTTCCTGTTCCTGATAGACTATCCAAAAATTTTGTTTCGGTTAATCTCTTCTAATTGCCATAACTTGCTGATGGCCTCTCAAACTCTTGACTCTGCCAGCTTCTCTACCCTAAGTTTTTTTATGCTCACTTCTCCAATGCTCACAACTCTCTGGGGCTTATGATCACCCTTCTCATGCCATCCCTTACCTTTCTCTCTTAGAAAAAAGTTCTACCACCTTCTCTTCCCTATGGCTTTCTAGGCCATAACTTTCGCCAAACATGAGATTCTTAATGAAGCCTCAACTATATCTCTTCCTCTTATTAAATTAACATTTTATCAATTTATCTGGGAAATATTCTCTGATTAATCCAACCAACTACTAATATTATCACTGAACTTTGACTGATTATCTAATCATTTATTCATCTCGTGGTTGAGTTCCTCTGTTGTGTCAAGTGTTATGCTAGCTAGCAGCGATGGCGACCAAGTAAGGAAATGGTTCTCACACTCTTGTGTGTATTTTGTCTTAAGTCTCTGTACATGGACAGTAGAAATTGTGTTGGCATATATTTTTCTATTTGACTTTTATTACATGCTCCTTAAGAGTCTTATGCAAAGAAGGCTTTTTGAACAACCCTACCATTTTATATATCAACATACTCTTTTGCTTCTCTCTACCTACTACCTTCTGAAGCAGCCAGGGCAATTTCAATTATGTGGAAGTGCTGAACTGAGGTTCAGGTTTAAAAAGACTTATGACTCTTTAATTTTTATTGTGTATGCATACATAGCACTATACAAGGAAGTATAGAAGATAAAAATGAATCATTACACAATATCTTCCTGTCAAATGATTTTTAATCTTTACTAGAACATTATACATCAGACATATAAATGGCTCATGGACAACATGAAGTAAATGTGCTAAATATACCTGAAAGGACTAGATAGCAGGGGAAGGAAGAAATGAGGACTGGCTAAAGTTTTTCAGAAGATTCTCACAAAATTTTGGTGGGAGACTACATAAAGTAACCCATAGGTTTCTGCAAATTCATCATGAATTATGTTTTATCAGAGGTTATTAAGCAACCATGAATGTCTGGTACAGATTTTGGTGGGAGAGAAAAAAACAAGAGTAATCAGTAGAAGATGGCATCTTTAATGTGAAGGAATTGGAGGCAGGGAAAAAGTAAACTGAAAAGAATGGGACCTAGGAATTCTTTTTGAGATAATTGTAAAGTACTAGATTTACTGCACTATCTCCAAATTAAACTTCCTAACATTAAAAATAGAAACAGAACTGAGAGACAAATGGCTGGAGGCACTAAGGTACCTTATGTTGGCTCATCAATTAAGGTTTTTGAATCAAGTCAGGACCACTTTCGGATCTTAGGTAGTTTTTAAAAATATATTTCTAGAAATTATTAACTCACTCATTATCTTCCTTATTAAAATGCTGATTTATAGCTAGGCATAATATAAACTCTTAACCAATATCTGCTCTTCATTCTTAATTAGGGGACTTAGGTTTTGCTGAAGGTTCACTGGTAAAGGCAGCTCATTCAGTTCTGAATCAAGGTTTTACTCTTTAGGGGCCATTGTGTCTCTGAAGAGCCTTGTCAGCTTCCTGCTGGGTTTCTGTCCAAAAACTTAATTGTTAATGGCTCCCAGCTGTGCCCCAACAATGCTTATTTAACCCCTTCCTTCCTGGCTTCCAAATGGTATTCTGTTTGAGCAGTCAAGTTCCCAATGTGGATTTTGGCAGAGATGAGGAATTAATTGCCAGGTAGGAAGATCTGATTGTAGAGAGTTGTACATGAGTCATACCAGATCCAAAGTTGTGTCCTATCTATACCTTAGTTACAGTCTCTTAGTTTAAGGTGGATATATTAACTTCTACCTTGAATCTTGAACAACAACAAATGCCTCTTTTCTTGACATCTTATGTATTCTTAAATGACTTTGTAAAATTGTTTATTTATGTAAGCATCAACTGCCTCCTTAAAGTTGTTGTCTATATTCAATTCCTACTATTACAGGGTGCAGCCAAGAGGGGGCACCCCAAATAGGCATTTGAAATGGGGTCCAGAACTCAAAGTGTCCAGGAGATGTTAAGATGTCTCCACCTCTTCCCCCACAGGTGTGAGTTGGGGGAAGGGGCACACAGAGCAAGAACATGCAGGACAGCTTTGCAGCTAATCCATGGCATGGTCATTTAACATACCTATAGCCTTTGGCTGGTCACTTAGATATGCTAAATAGCTACAGCCATGCTCAAGGCCAGGGGGATGTAAAGGGACCTCCCCTGTCCCTTCAAGATGTGACTGGGGGGCAGGTCCCCCAAGTTACAGCACTTGCGTGGGAGCTCGGAGAAGATAGGCTCCATGACATGGGGTCACACCTGCCCAGAACCATGATGGTGACCAGAAAAGCTGGAGAAGACAGCAGATTGAGGGCAAGTGTGCCCAAGTGTAGGAGGAGTCAGAAATGGGGCTGCAGAGGAAGATTGGAGTGGGGATTTAAACCCAGACACAGCAACCACTGACGGGAGAACCACGCGGCCTGGACAGAGTGGGGACTCTCCCTTCCCATAGCATTGAAGAGAGAACCACGCGGCCCTGACAGAGTGGAGACTCCCGTGGCCCTGGGAGAGAGGACCATGTATTTTTGCCAGAGTGGGGACCCCCGCAGCTTTAGAAGGAGGAACCACCACCTGGTTTTAGTAGAGATCCCGGGGACTCAGCTGAGGGTGCCAGGAACCCAGGGAGGTCTCCCAGTCGAGATGGAATACTAACTGGGAACAACCAGAGGACTGCCTGAGCCATGGACTTCTATTTCCTTTCCTGAGATACGGTACTCCGGACTGGGCAAAGGGGGAAGGAAGGAAGAACTGTGTCTGTTTGTGGGTGTTTTAAGGGACTTTAGGATTTTTTGATAAAGACATTAGGTCACTACTTTAAGTTTGTATAGCATTAAATAAACATTTCCTTTCCTTTCCATGAATCTCTGGCATTGAGAGGCGTCTTTCCTCGGGCGGCAGACATAACGGACCCGGGGGCGTCTTTCAATAATAGTATATTATCCCAGGCCCCCCTTGTTTGTTCTGTAACACTACTGGCAATCCTTTAGCTCCACCTTCACTTCCCCATCTTGCCTTGATGAGCTATGATTTTTCATGATCCTCAACTCAACCCCCTAGTTGAGCTCTGCTGACAAACCCTACCTATGTCAGGTTACCAAATGAGTTCAGTGTATCTTAATACCTGTGAAAGTCATCTGATTGTTTTTTAAGTTTCTGTACACATTTCACTACTAGTTCATGTTCCAAAGGAATGTCTTTGGTTAGCCCAGACTAAATTGGTTTCATCATTCATTCTGTGTTTTTTGTCATGAGAGGCTTCTTTCTCTTTTATTGGTCTTCCTAGAGATTAACACTTCCCACTATCTCTACTTCTTGTTGTTCTTGCTTCCTACTTCCAGTCTTCCAAGGCCTGCTGAGCCCCAGGTCTTCCTACTACTTCTGTTCCAACTCCTTATTGTCAGCAATCATCAAGCTCCAGTGGCCCTGGATGCCTGTACCCACAGTCTGCTGCTTGCCCTCACTATCTTGGGAACCTGGTCCCAAGCCCTCAACTCACCATATGTTCCATGCCCTTCCCAACTATCAGAATTTACTCTCAGTGGAAGAGCCCATAGGATCATCATGCTCACAAATGACCAGTGAGAAGCAGGAGTTGGCTACTTGGATAATAACAAACAAATACATGTGCCCATGTATTTCCCTTGTAACTTTGTCCACTCAACATTTTCTTCAACTTTTTCATGATTGCTTCCCTTGAGTAACTCTCTAAATACTAGAGGGAGGGTGGCAATTCAACCAATGTTTATCACTTACTAGCATTTATTATTCTGTGTGGAGCACAAGGCTATGGCAGTTAATCATATGTGTTCTCATTTTACCTTCATGTAACTCTGTGGAGGTAAACACTATCAATAGTCTTTATATTACACAGAAGTGAGGCACAGAGAGGGGAGGTAACTTTTCAAAATTACCCAGCTATGGGGTTTAAAGTGAAGACAGTGTAACTCCAGAAACCATACACTGAGGTAACATCCATGAACAAAATAGTCATAGTTCCTGCCCTCCTGGAATTTAAACTCCAGTGGGAGAAGCCCATGCTACACAGATAGTTATACAAACAATTCTTCAATTACATGTGTGGGCTCTAAAAACCAAGAATAGGCTTCCATGATGGTATAGAACATGAAGACCTGATGTGACTTAGGAGTTTAGGAAGTCTTCCTCAATGCGGTGATATTTACATTGAAGCCTAAAAGATGGGATTGAGTGGGATTGGGGTCATGATGGAGTGCTTATATCAGGCAGAAAAAAATAGCAATGGGCACAAAACACAAAGGTGTCTGGAGCCACAAAGAATTTAATGAAGACCAATATTGGGTAAAAATATTTGCAACAGAGGAAAGGGAGTGATATGAAGTAAGGCAGGAATGATGGGCAAGGACCATACCATGTGGAACATTGTAGGCCAAGGCAAAGATTTTGTTCTAGTTGAAAGAAAATGGAAAAACATGGAAGGCTTTTAAGTAGGAAAGTGACCTAGATTTAATTTTTTTTAATTGGCACTTATATAGAAAAAAAGTGAGCACTTGGAAGCAGGAATGGGGTATCAATTAGGAGAATGTTTTAATTGGCCAGTGATGTTTCATTGTAATGCCTATTTTACAGGTGAAGAAACTAAAGTTCAAAGAGACTACACTACTTGCCTAAGTTGATACAGCTTGCATTAAAGCCAGAATTTGAATCTAGTTCTCTCTGACATTGAAGTTCACATTACTTTCCACTGTATCAGGCTTTCACTTGTGAATATGAATTAAGCTGCTCTCCCTGCTAAATGTAACATGAGACTGGAGCTTAGGAGACCTCTCCAGAGCACACCCCTAGTTTCTAGCACTCCTTGAACTTTAACTCTAATCTTTGAGGACAAATCTAATGTTTTTACCACATGGCACTATCTCTTGCTATTAGTCAATAACAGGTTTCAAAATGATCCATCTTTATGATGAAAATGGAAACTATAAAGTCTCAAATGACATTAACTGTAATTACAACATATAAAAATACATGCTCAATATACCTAACAGGTTTGTTATGAAGTTAAGATAATATAAATTAAAATACTTCATACATTGCCAAGTACTATACAAAAGTAAGGCATTACTGATGTCTGTTGTCTAGGAAACCAGAGTCCTGTGGCAACTTGTCTAGTAGGAATGGGTCCTCAGCCTCAAATTATTTTGATACTATTGCCAAAAGAGTTCATGGATTTTCAAGTGTTAGTGTATTTCAAAGATTTTTGCATATCAGATTAGGGTTTGAGAGAAGTAGTTGATATCCTTGTCTCCACGACACTTATTGCATGCTTGGGCCCATTCAGAGTTCAGGTGGATAGTCCTCAGCATGGCTGCTTGTCCTGGAGAAACCTATGTGTCCCGGAATGCTGCCCAGGGTACCATTACTTCTATTTTATGAGACAAAGACATATTTTTAAACACACCTGAAGCTGAGAATTTATCTTTGCAATTTAAATTCTCAAGGAGAATGAAACATAGGTATACAGACCCAAATCAATAGTCATCTTTCTTCCATTAAAGGACTTTTATAGTCTTTTATAGGATTCTATATCTTATTATTAGTCCGTTGCTAAAGATATTTTGGTCTGATTTGATGTTTCTCAAACTGCAGATCATGACCCATTGGCGGGTGGTAAAATCAATTTAATAATCATAAACAGTGTTTTAAAAAATGAAGTAGAAGAAAGAAAAAGTATGGGAGTGTGTTGTATAAGCCAGTGGTATTGCTTTAGGAAGCTTTTGTTTCAGCCATAAGCATCTGTGCCTGTGTACTGGATCATGATAGGAAAAGATTTTTTGTACTGTAGGTTACTCTCAATAAAAGTTTTCAATACATTGGGCCATAGGCTTAAGGAAGAAAGCTGATATATTTACACTTTTCACAGGATGGATTTATTTAAGCCTTAACCCACCTTCAAGTTGGAGAAATGCTACTCAGGTCTGATGCAGAGTATATTTGTTTCAATATAAGTATCTCTAAAAAGGTTTTCATAAAGATTTTATTTATTTATTTTCAGAGAGAGGGAAAGGGAAGGAGAAAGAGAGAGAGGGAAACATCAATGTGTAGTTGCCTTTCACATGCTCTCTACTGGGGACCTGGCCCACAACCCAGGCATGTGACCTGACTGGGAATTGAACCACAACACCTTGGTTTGCAGGCCTGAGCTCAATCCACTGAGCTACACCAGCCAGAGCTTTCCAAAATGGTTTTTAAGACCTATATCCATGGAGACAGCAGTGAATGGGGAAGCAGCACTACCCAGCAACTGTTCATGAAAAGAACTCTGAAGTTATGGCTCCTCTAAGGCGTAGGGGTGAGTTGAGAGGTTTTCAAAGCAATAACTCAGAAGAGAGTTTCTCTAAAACCACATATAGAGGATATACTTACTCTACGCTGGGCTCTGGATTTACAGGTTTATTTTATCTATTTACTAAGACGCCTGTATAGTACTCACAATATACCAAGACTTGTTCTCTGTCCTCATTGCTTTACCCACATTATTTCATGTGACCTGTGAGCAGGTATCACTGTTAGCTCCCCTTTAAAGGGGAAAAAATTAAGACATCAAGTAGATAAGGAACAATAGAGGGAATGCACTTCACCAATATATTTTGCTGCTTTGATGCTTCTCCTTAGTTTCCATCACTATGCTCAATAGCAAGGGCTTTTTACCATTGATTCTAGATTGACCCTCTTCCCTAAGTCAAGGCTGTGTGTATGTGTATGTGTATGTGTATGTATGTGAGTATGAGCATGTGTGTGTGTGTCCAACATGTAAGCACTCATGAGTGAAAGTGATGGAAAAGACACTTGTAAGAATCCTGTGATCAAAAGCCTCGAAGAAAGCCAATTTGCACTAGACTGCCAAAAAGCAGTAGCTTCCTATCTTTCCTCTGGCATCATTTTCCTCTCTCCTACCTCTTGGTTAAAACAATAACAATGAAAAGGTGGGCCATAAGCTCCTGTCTCTTTGTATCTCTGTCTCTCTCTGACTCTCTCTGTGTGTCCCACACACACACACACACACACACACACACGATTCAAAAAGTTAAAATCCTTTGCCGTAGGTCAAAACCTTTGAAATAATAAATATGGGAAGTAAAGGGGAAAGTGAGAAGGGATTTTAAGAAAGGGAAGGCTCACATGCTGATCAGGTTTTATGAGGTCTTGTTCTGAGCTGGAAAGGAAGAAAGCAGTCTTATAACTTGGGTACAAAGGGTTTTCTAGGTTGTTCAAAATGTTTGAACAGGTTAAAGAGAAAGCAGGCAGAAGATAACAAGCATCATGTGGCTAAGACAAGACAGAATCTATGGGGAAAAGAACTACAATTAGGTTGACCGATGTTTATAATGTGGATATTACCAATTTATTTTTGTGTGTTACACAGTGTCCATTAGAAGAAGCACCAGGGTACCTAAGAATCATTTGCAAATACATTTTAAGGAAACGGGAAATCCTCGTGTGAGAGAGAACTGAGACTTTTCCTCAGGTGGCAGTGGAGAATAGTATTTTTTGGGTCCTACAGGAAAATAAAAGAGAGCAGAGTGCTCAGAGGCCCCAAATTTCATTGTGTAAGTTAGTAAAACTTAGTTATTTCTATATGTCCCTTAGTGTCTATTGGGATATTTCAGTATTGCAGCAGCTTAGACCTAAGCCCTAAGTACATGGAGGGTGGGGACAGTATCCTGAGGGCGGGGAGGAGATGAGTCCCTGAGTTAAGCCTATTGCTCCAGCAGTCTGACAACTGGCTGGACTCCAGAAAGCCTTCTAGGTAATCAAGGCTGGCAGTGTTTCCCCTTTTTGACTCCATTTATATTTGTTTGTTTCACTGATTCAATTTTTTTCACTCAATATATGAGTTTATTGGATAAATTTCTTACCACCTACCAGAGAGGGACAGCTCCTTGAAGCTAGGGACGGTGTTACTCACTTCATGATATCCACAGCACAGCGTGTCATGTGTCCTACATGTATTAAACCCTCAAAAATGATTATTGATAAAACGAAATGCAAGATCTCACAAAAACTACAGGCAAGAGAACTTCATATTCCTGAAGCTGTCACTTCTGTTGATGTTTTGTTTTTATATTTCTGTTAAAGGCCTTCTGAACATTCCTTCAGATATGTCTCAGTCTTTGGGCATATTTGTAGGAGACTACATCTGCACAGCCCCAATTCCTGTCCTAAGTTGGCTGTGGCAAGTCAAATCCTGAGCCATGACGGACAATCCAAACACACACAGAAGATGGCTGCCCTGAACACATACGCACCCTAATTCTTATATCCCTTAATTCACTCTAATATAGATTCTTATGCCCGGAAGCCAGCTCCAGATAACTGATCTCTCAAAGGCAGTTTACTTGTTTCTTTGGAAGTTCCATGCACAGCTTTCCTGACATTGAGGTGAACCTCTTAGAAGTGTGATTACCATAAGCCCCCATGCCCACAAGCTGCCATATGTACAGGTATGGAAAGAAACCAGGTAGCCTAATCAGCAGTATACTTTTATAATGAATAAAGGCCATTGATCCTGAAGGTCCTAAGGGGTGTGATATTTTCACGCAGACCATCCACCGTGGTTGAGCTAGCTCTGGCTGAAGGCTAACATCAGTACAGACTGTGTGAACTACTTTGTTACTTAGAGATAACAAGGCATATTAGGAGAGTGCAGAAAAATATCATCAGTTCCCCACTTAGTGCTTCTTCATACATAATGTTCTAGTGTAAAATGTCAACTTTAGCTTCTACAGGTTATCTGTCTGTAGCTAATTTATGAAGTTATCTGGCTTAAAAAGGAGAACTAGATTTTGAATGTACCTCTGATGTTGTTGCTAAAAATATTAGGATAATGGTATTAACAGAAAAAAAATGGAGAGTCGAGGAAGAGGTAAGGAGAGAGAGGAGCCCCAAACTGGACACGTACAATTAGAATTCTGAAATTCCCCTCCCCCAGATTCTATATTCATTAGTCTTGTAAACAGGGGTGTCCAACCTATGGCCTGCAGGCCACATGTGACCCAGGATGGTTATGAATGTGACCCAACACAAAACTATAAAATTTGCTTAAACATTCTGAGATTTTTTGTGTGTGTGATTATGTGTCACCATGTATTTTATGTGTGGCTCAAGACAACTCTTCTTCTTCCAGTGTGGCTCAGAGATGACAAAAGCTCGGATGCCCCTGCTGTACAAGAATCTTTCACATCCATTCCTTCTCAGACAGTGCGGGTCAGCTGCTGGAGCTGCCAGTTTTCTCCCTTTGGAGTTTGCTAATTGAGAACAACCTGTGACCCAGTCGTGTTGGGTGCCAGACCCTATGCTTTCCTCACTAAGTGTGGGGTGAGCAAGCTCTCTGTGACTTCATGAACATTAAAGTCATCCTTCCTGCCCACCTGCCTCATAGTCTTTTTCACTGTCCTTGATACAAATGTAGTTTGGTGTTCTTTCAATCACACAACGATTATTTTCACTGAGTATCTGTTTTGTAAGCATCATTGTGGCAGGTGCTGATGATGCAAAGGTGAACAAAATACATTCCCTGTTCTCAAGATGCCCCAGGGGAAGACGGACACATAAGCTAATAATTCCAGCATTATCTCAGTGTGTTTTATGCCAGTTGCTATGGGAACACACCAGAGAGGCCCTTAACTGAGTCTGGGGAGAAAGTGGCTAGGGGAGGGTTCCAGAGAAAGTGGTGCTTGGGCAGTGGGAGATAGTAGGAATTAGCTTGAAAATTGGTGTGAAGAAGGAAAAGGAAAAGTAGGAAAGGGAAGGTCACAGCAGTGATCAGTTTCTGCAAAGGTTTGGAAGGGAGGAAAACCAGTCTGGGGAAATGCAAGCACTTTGAGATGGCCGAAGCATCAAGTGTAAAACTGGAGAACTAGACATAAAACAGATAATGAAGGACATTCAAAGTCATAGTAAGGACTGTGGACTTATCCTGAGGGCCCTGGGGAACCACTGAGGGTTTAAAATGGGGAACTGAGAGATCTGATTTACATTTTACAAGGCTCTCCAACTGGGGCAGCGGGAACAGATTGGAACCAGACAAGACACGGACTAGATGACCCTCAGAGTAATCAGAGGAGAATGTGGAGTAATTGGAGGAGAATGTACTCCCTTAGGCCAGGCCTGAGGAAGCTGGGAGGTGGTGAGAAATGGTTAGACACAACAGGATGTGGTACTGATTGGATGTGGGGTGGGAAGAGCCAAGGATGACCCCTGGGTTCTGAGGATGGTATCCTATCAGATTCCCAGTGTGCTAAGTCCATGAGACCTATAGTTAATCAAGTAGAATTTTATCTTTGTTTTCCTCTCATTTTATTATTTTTTAAAATTTTATTTGTTCTTTTTTTACAGAAGAAAATAACATTAATTCAGCTCTTGGCTGTGATATCCTTTCTAACTTTGAAAAGCAATTTAACAACAAGAAGATGAGGCTGGCCAGTAGAAAAGTTGGAAAAAATACCATTAATCTTTTTTCAGGGGGAAAAAAAAACCTATACCATATGCAGAAAAGTTTCCAATTAGGTTAATGTACCTTAAACTGTATTAGTAATTAAGTGCTTTGGGTATTAAAATACCTAATCTAGCTTCAGGCTGTTTTTGATAAATCCTTTGACATTTTCCCAGTTGAACGGGAGAGACAGAGCAGAAGAGGCCTCGCCTGGGATTACAGAGGTCTTGGCCCTATTCCCCAGCTTTTAGCAGCTTACACTGTGACCTTAGTAAAGTGCGTTGGGCCCTTGGCCTTTAGTGGTCCTATCTGTACAATGGCAAAAATAAGAATATGGCAACATGTAAATAACCTCCCCTCATACAGGGCTTGGAACTCAGCAGGATAGAGTTTTTTGGGAGGATGGGGTATAGGGTTAATTCGGGTTTGGTATTTATGGCATTTATTCTGCTTAGGGACATATTAATCTGAAAGTAACAAAATAACTACTATTTTTATCATATGTGTATGACAAATATACATATATTATATATATGTATGGAATTGGCAGACTGGCAATCTAGAACATTCATACAAGATTCATGGAACTAAAGAAACTTAACTAAGTCATTAAGAACCCAAGCTCCATGCTGCTATCCTTAGCATTGCATACAGCCAGATAGAAACTGTACCTTCAAGCATTATATCTACACTGAACAGCAAAAAAGTAAGAAGGTTGGTACAAGCTTCATTCCTCCCATTGTCAGGAAGGAAACCACTTTCCCAGAAGCACTGCCATGGATGCCCTGGATTCCCACCACTGGAATAGCAAAGCACACCCCTACCTCCACCCAGATCCCAGAGAAGCCAAACGAGTGAGTGGGAAAGCACTGTGAAGTTTTATTGCTTCCACTGTGAGAGGGGGCAAGAAAAAAGGGGGTGGGAATAGGTGTTGAGTGAGCAAATCAACAGCATCTGTCACACCTGCTAAACAGAACACCATCAAAAGAGGGAGAGTGAATCATTTCTCAGGAAGAAAAGCATCAAAGGTCAGACTTAAGCTGAGGCCTTGGAAAGGCAGCCCTTACTTGGGGAAATTGCTTCAGATTTGGTGCAAGCTTTTGAGTAATTTCTTTGGTCCAAATGTGTGAAAACCTGGTCCACCCCAAAAGGTGAATTAAAAGGAAGTCTGATTTCTTTATCTAGCAGGTAGACCTAGCAATGAATCAAAAGCACAAGTAGAGAAGGGAAAGAAAGATATATCCCCCAAAGTGGACCAATTCCTGAAGAAGCTTAGTGTATCTCTGACTCTTCATACTTGTTCTATGTGGGGTGTGATGGGAAGAGATAAAGCCCAGGAAAAAATATCAAATTGCTTACTTTTGTGATGTCCTTGAAACAGTTACTGACCCAACATTTGGGGACACAAGAGAAAAAAACGGTATGGTTGAATGTGGTCCTGATTCCCACATTGGTTGGTTGTCCCATCATTGATCCTCTGCTACGTCCCTGGGGGGAGCCTTCCTCTGCTTAAAACAGGACAGCAGGGATTGTGCGGGTGTTTTCTCCATCAAATTTGAATAAGGTCACAATTTTGCTTTTCAGATTATCATTTAACAAGATTTATTTTTCATGCATATATGCCTCAGGCAGCCCATTAGGACATTCGGGGGGAAAACTGCCCACTGCTTTACTTTTTTTTTAAACCTAGAAACACAACATGCAAAATTGCCATTTCTATGCCTAGAGAGGAGGGGCAGCTCCCAAGTCTGACCACCCACCCACACCTCCTCTGATCCTTGGCCTCTGATCCCTCAAACCGGTAAGCTTGAACTGTGCTGTGGCTGGGAAGTATCTCAAACTACAGACCACCTTTCATTTGAGACTTCACCATTATGTAAGCCTGCATAGTCAAAAAAAAAAGCCCTGTTTAAAAAAAATCAGCTTTCTTAGTAAGATTGTCACCTCTCCATTCCTCAGCTGAAATGTTTTCTTGAGCAGGAGTGTGTGTGTTTTCAGATGTCCCAGC